>NC_047113.1:96579838-96879838 GCF_902500255.1 Thalassophryne amazonica | reverse complement strand
AGGTAATCCCAAAATGCCACAATATGTGCCCAAGGGGTGCTATATAAAGGGAGAAAAGCAGGGGCCCTAAGACAGACCCCTGTGGAACCCCAAATTTCATGTCACTAAGGTTAGAGGTAGTGTTACTGTACAAAACACAGTGAGAACGACTGGTCAAGTATGACGTCAGCCATGCAAGGGCACTCCCAGTAATCCCAAAATGATTTTCCACCTTATCAAGTAGAATATGATGATCCACTGTATCAAATGCAGCACTGAGATCTAACAGCAACAGAACCGTAGTGGTGTCCAAATCCATTGTAAGCAGAAGATCATTCACCACTTTAGTGAGAGCCGTCTCTGTGGAATGATATTTTCTAAAAGCAGACTGCAGTGGCTCAAAGAGATTATTCTCAGTAAGATAGTCTACGAGCTGCCGTGACACCACTTTTTCCAGAATTTTAGAGCAAAATGATAGATTTGATATTGGCCGATAGTAAGATTAATAATGGTTTAATCACTGCAGATTTGAAACATTTAGGAAAAGATCCAGAAGTTAAAGAAAGATTAATAATTTCCAGCACAATCGGCCCAAGACTGGGCCACAGGTCCTGTCAGGAAAGATGACTTTAAGCTTGCTTTCAGCTTGTTTTCATCTTGGAATATAATACATGCCATGGAATTAATATACATGCTGTTGGATTAAACTGCACAGTGTTTGGTACCTTCCAGGAGTAAGTGAGGTCATACCGGACTTTTCCATTGCAAATGGGGAGGCCCACGGAATGAACTCGGTGGTGAAGACGAGGGAATATATCTAAAAATGATTCTAACATGACAAGTATGATCAAATGGAGTATTAATGTGTTGAAATTAAGAGTTGATTAGAAGATGTATTTTACGAATAAGTGAAATGAATGATTATATGAGTTGTTTTTCATAAAGAGTGCAGAGTCAGAGAAAAAGACGAAGTGAAGAAGATGTTGCAAGTGAGCAAGAAAAGCTGATGTTAAACAACTGATCAAATGATTAAGATGTTGGTAAAAATTAAATGAATAATAAGGAATGAAAATGTTTGTATATGATCATATGAATTGTTTTTATGTGAAAGAGAGTTGTAATGAAATGATTGAATATGATTGATGTGATTTTGAAGAAATGATGTAAAAGAATGAATTCTCAGAAAAGCTGAAGTGTTAACAGAAAAGAGGAACTTGAGAAATAAGTTACTGGTAGGGGCTGCGGGGATTTCCAGTAAAGCAGAAGGAGAAGGGAGGAGGTTTTGAGTCAACAGCATCCCCATGGTAACCAAGATCATCTGAGGATGACAGGAGTCAAGAACATATATAACCTGTTGAAATACCAGTAAACAGGGTTATTCTTCCAGGGAGAGGTGCTGTTGCCACTACTCCCCTGCTACGAGGAGATCACAAGACTTGACTATCTTGTGAGCAGCAATTGGAATCGTGGAGTGAGAGGACTGGAGCCATAAAAGATCATTTGAGAGAGATTTCAACTCCCACTCAGGCCGTCCAGTCACGGAGTAGCAGAACCATGGAGAATAACCAGTCTGAGTGGGGAATGTTCAACGATTCCTCACTCCTAGAAAAAATTGTTAAGAAGTCAATCCAGTCCCAGTCAAAGTAAGATCAGTCAGAATTATTGAATTAAAAACAAAAATCTCTGCCAATCATTATTCTAATTATACTTGAATTACTGTTGTGAAATTATCACCATATAATCTATGTTGATTATGTTATTGGCACTTGCAAAACCTGCAATAAATTTCCAAGCATGCAGTTAAAGTGTTAAGGCTCGGACATTGGATTATTGATGCTTCTTAAGGTGTAAAAGTTAGTTGTAAAAGTTTATTGGGTGTACAACATCAAAAGGCTCTAAAAGGTTAGTCTTTTAAGGTTAGTTTTTTAATGAAAATAACACATCCTGGGGACTCGCTGTACGAGTCACTAAATTTAAAATCTAGCAACATTCCAAGAGCCCTGATCCATAAGAGGAGAGCTGCCGTTAATGGGCGTGGCCGGTTCGTATCCTGGTTCCTGAGAAGGCTATTCGACCGGGGTGCGAGATCAGCTTCAGCGGGGTGGACGTCCGGATGGAGGCAGTGAGCAGCTAGACGAATCTCCTCGCCACCAGCTTGAACAGCCTTTGTGCAGCCCTGCCGGGTAATACCCATGGAGACACGAAGGTCGGACCCCAGAGACGGAGAGCTGGTTTTTACACAAACACACTCATCGGAGGGTGAGCGTGTGCCGTGTATCTAAAAAGCGGGATCTGACAGTCCTTAAACAGTTTTGTTGGTATAGGATCAAATAAACAGGTTGTGCTTTTTGTTGACGTTATGAGTTTCGTCAGCATGCCTCAGTAGTGGTGCCCACCTCAATAGCAGGGTGTAGTGGCTGGGTTAAGGCATGCTGGGATACGTTCAACCTAATGTCATCTATTTTCTTCTCAAAGTAATCTAGGAAATCTTGTGCTGCAAAAGGAGAGCGAGCTACAGGTGGTTGTCCATGAAATAGTGTGGCCACCGTATCGAACAAGAACTTTGAGTTATGCTTGTTTTTGTTGATAAAATCAGAGTAGCAGGTCCGCTTTGTAGCCAGTAATGCATGCTTATAGTCTATGATAGCATCACGTCACGCAAGGTGGAATACTTCTAATTTTGAACGATGCCATTTCCATTCTAGACCTCCTTTATGCTTGAGGTCACACAGGTAATCAGTGAACCAATATTATTAATATTATCAATAAAAAAAAAAAAATATATATATATATATATATATATATATATATATATATATATTATTTATTACAGTGCATTGTGTTTTCACTTATCTTTAGCAATATGAAGACGTAACAAGTACACAAGGAATTGCCACTCACTTGCTTTTCCAAAGTGTCCACTTGTAGCCAGTATGACCTTTAGATATGGTAATATGTTACAGTAAATATGAATGCAGACAAATTTGCAATAGAATACATGTTGACTGTGTCCTGAAGATAGAAAATTTACTAAAAGGAGCTGTACATAAGTACAATGAAAAATATCTACATTGAATGTGCATGTCAGACTTTGTTACATCTGCAGAAAAGTTGACATTTGACAAAAGGGAGCTGTACATAAAAGCAATAAAAACTAATGACCTTCAATCTGCATGTTAGCCTGTTACATCTGCAGAGAAGTTGTTTTTCTGTATGATTTTATGAATGATTTTAGGATTTTATCCATTCTTTTTTGAAAACGGGAACAATGTGTCTTCAAAAGCCCCAAAAGTCTCCAAAAGCCAGAAAATTAGAGGCAATCTTGGTGGACTGTTTGTTCACCCCACAAGGACACAGTATACTCCCCCTCCCTATGGAGATTAGAGGATAACAAGTTCTGTCTTGAATACAATAAAATTGACGATATCATGGATTGGTGCCACTAAAGTTCATGTTTATGACTTGGGACAAACCTGCAGAAAGGAAGCGTAGACAGGAACTGCAAAGTCACTTTTTTTTTCTGGGTGTCAACAAGCATCTTAGTTTGTGGTGTGCAACTATTTATAAAATACCTTTTTTTTAAATATCAAAATGTTTGACTGTGATGAAATGCTTCATACTAACAGTTAGCATCATCAGCACTTCTAAGTATATAATAATAATAATAATAATAATAGTATATATATATATATATATATATATATATATATATATATATATATATATATATATATATATATATACAGTGGTCCCTTGTTTATCGCGGGAGTTACGTTCTAAAAATAGCCTGCAATAAGCGAAATCCGCAAAGTGGTCAGCGTTATTTTTTACAATTATTTTAGACATTTTAAGGCTGTGAAACCCCTCACTACACACTTCATTCACTTTTCTGAAACAGGCATTAACATTTTCTCACTTTTCTCTCGTGTGTAAACACTCTCAAAGTTCAAGCCTTAGTAGAAAAATAAGACCAACCTGTTTTCAGGCCCAAACATTTTTTTGAGAAATAAAAATAGAACGTTTTCGTACAAACAATTATGATGGCTTTTAGAAGTAACAAATTTAATTTTAATGATCAACCTGCGAGGTTGGACACATAAGAAATTATTAATAGTGACTGACCAGTATTTCACAGTTCCTCTGATCGCACCTCTTCATCCTGGCATCGTGCCGCTGTCGTGCCGCTGTCGTACCGTTGTCGCGCCTTTTTCCACTGAGTCACACCTCGGTGCAGGTGTCTTTTTCTGAGTGAAGAACACAGTTGTGGGTAGTTGTTGGTGCTCTTTTTTCTTCTGGGTGAGAAGATTCTTATAAACAGACATGCAGAACACAATGCGCATACTCTCCCTTCGCGGTGCCGCGACCGGCCTGCTTGATGAGGATGCAGAACACAATGCGCTATAAAAAAAAACAAAAAAACAAAAGCATGCAAAATTGGACTAAAAAAATCCACGAAACTGCGAGGCTGATCTTTTCTGTCCACCCTGAGCCATCTGCTCATTTATGAGCTTTATTGACAGTGGGATAAACAAGCATTTGTATTGGTTATATTTACAAAGAGGAACTCTGTACCTCCTTCCTGAGTTAAGTAAAATATATTCAGAGTGCAGTACACGAGACGCATCTGATAAAATATTGTCTGCAAGTCTAAGAATCGCTTGTTCCAACAAATCTTCGGGAGTTACAGGTACCACCATACCAATGAGTTTGAAAGTTATACGAGGTCTTACATTTTCTGGTCTGCTGTGTGATGTGAAATTATTAAATACTAACACTCACTATATGTTCTGGTGTCATGTGTGGTGCATAAATTCTTAATAAGTAAATTGTATTACATTTTATGGTGTCATTTTTTGAGACACATCTTAATCTTAAATAGGACAAATTATTAAATATTAAAATTTGCTACATTTTTAAGATGCCCAGTGTGTGAGGCATATTTTGTTACACAGTCATATCAAGTTCAAATTCAGTTTGGTCAGGTAATTTGTGTGCAGAAGGAATACACCACATGAAAAAACATACAACACAGATAACACAGTTAACACAATACAAAACAACAGCTTCTGCCAGACTAAAAAGAATGAGTAATTGCAGAGTTATTTTTGGGTGATAAACATGTCCAATAAGGAGCTGCACAGGAGCAGTTTAATGATGATCTTACTCTTCAGCAGCATCTCAAAGGCATCTGTCAACTGAGAGAAAAATGTAACTCATTCACTTTCTCACCCACACCTTCCAATCCACTAAGGGATTTAAGCAAGTTATCTTAAACCTGCATCAAGCCTGCTGTTGTAACCTCAATAGACTGCTGGCAGCAAAATGAATCCTGGATTATGTGTGGAAATCCTACAGAGAAAACATAATGGTGCACCTACTTGTGGAAACTGTGGCACTGACCTCAGATAGAGCTTTCCCTTAGTCGTGTAATTTGCAGTGTCAAAGGAAACTCCCATTCCCGCTTACACTACTTAAGTACCTGTGGGAAAAGGTGCACGTATAAGCAGTGAACAACTTACATACTGTTTCCAGTGTGTTCAAGCAACACAAAATCACAGTGCAATCATGGCATAACACAAGCAAGGTGTAGACCAGTCGTGTCCAAACTATTCCAGAAAGGGGTTTTCTTTGCAGCCACTGACTCCAGCAGGTGATTTTATGCTAAAGCACATTTGGACAAGCCAGCTTCATTTTGGAATAAGATGCTGTGAACTGATGAAACTAAAATTTAGTTATTTGGACATAACAAGGGGCGGTATGCATGACTGAAAAGGAACACAGCATTCCAAGAAAAACACTTGCTACCTACAGCATTATTTGGAGGTGGTTCCATCATGCTGTGGGGCTGTGTGGCCAGTGCAGGTACTGGGAATCTTGTTGAAGTTGAGGGTCACATGGATTCCAGTCAATATCAGCAGATTCTTGAGAACAGTGTCCATGAATCAGTGACAAAGTTGAAGTTGTGCCAGGGCTGGATCTTTCAACAAGACAATGACCCTAAACACTGCTCAAAATCTACTAAGGCATTCCTCCAGAGGAACAAGTACAATGTTGTGAAATGGCCATCTCAGTCCCCAGACCTGAATATTACTGAAAATCTGTGGTGTGATTTTAAGCAGGCTGTCCATGCTCGGAAACCAACAAACCTGACTGAACCTGAAGAATCTTCTTTGTAAAGAAGAATGGTCCAAAATACCTTCAACCAGAATCCAGACTCTCATTGGAAGCTATAGGAAGTGTTTAGAGGCTGGTATTTCTGCAAAAGGAGGATCTACTAAATATTGATGTATTTTTTCTGTTGGGGTGCCCAAATGTATGCATCTGCCTAATTTTGTTTAAAGAATTATTGCACACTTTCTGTAAATCCTATAAACTTCACTTCACTTCTCAGATATCACTGTGTTTGTCTCCTATATGATATATTTAACTGAAATTGCTGCTCTAAACACCCAATGATTTATAAAGGAAATTCATGGAAATCATCAGGGGTGCTCAAACTTTTACATACAACTGTACATACAGTCCAGAACTGCCACATATATAGTAACTTAAACTTTCTGTTGTGGGTGTTCTCTGATAATATTTAAACTATTTAAGCTCTCTAGATACTGCTGTCTGCTGAAGAAACAAGGTTTGTTTTGTATTTTTCACTTTAAATCAATATTCCATTGATAACAGTATGACTGGAAATAAAATTTGATTATAGTTGGCAACTGTTTATTTTCTTTCAATGTATGGTTGACCACTTATTTTAGCCATTTTCTTTTAAAATATTTTGGCACATGTCCCAAGTTGTTTATTGGGGTCATATTAGTCTAGACTACAGCCCACAGAAGGTGTAGAAATTGAATATATGAAACTGGCCCTGATGTTTAGTTTCTTCCATTTTTTCCTGGCAGTATGTTATTGTGCTGACAAAAAGAGCTGACTTTAGGGCTTGGTTTTATGTTCTGACATCACAGTGATAAATGTTTAAGATGTAATGCCAAGCTCTGATATATGTGAATAAAGGTTTTTAGCACTATATTTTACTTTTAACCAGAATGTTGTGGTCCTGACAGTTTTTAATGTTATATATGTATATGGAAGAAAGTTGTACTCACTTTCATTAAAAAAGGAGAAAATGTGTTTGTCAAATTTTTTATTTTATTTTTTGTTGTTGTTCATGGAGATGACCATTTCGGAGAGGAAAGTGATTGGACATGTATTCCTTCAATGCCATTGTTGGAACTGCTCTGCATCGAGACTTGTGGTCCAGGCTGAGGAAAGATGTCATCAAAGTGACCAGCATTCTCCAACCAGTTGTTTGCGTTGTTCCTCTCATTCTGACAGAAACTATGAAGTGCACAGCAGGTTGTTACCACAGCTGGTGAAAAGGTGAAGTGAAAATTGCTTCTCTTCGGTATCACCCTTCACCTTAACTTCAAAATCCCAAAAGTGTTTTCTACTGTTACACAGAGTGAGGTGAGGTTCACATTAACAGATTTTTCCTCTGGGGTTTGAGGTGTAGAATTTATGGAGCCTTTCAGCAACCAGTCAAGGAGTGGATATGCAGGGTCACCACTTATTTGCAGTCAAACGTCTTCTCCCTTAAATGTGTTTCACACCCTAAAACAGAAAAGTTTTTTTTTTTATTTTAAAATTCTAAGATTTATTGAGGCATTACATCCTTAAGAATAAATCAGGGAAATAAAACAGAGAAATAGAACAGGGTGTAGTGTTTTTTTTTCTCTCTTAAGTTGGCAGGAGATGAGCTCTCAAAAAGATCTGAATGGCACAAAACACTGGCATCGTGGCAGCTTCCAGGAATTTTGCAACTGTTGCTCCAAAATCTAAAAACAATTAGTTCAGTAAGTAGACAATGTAAAAAGACTTCACACACAAGGTTTGTTTATCCATGAAACTGCTTTATTGTCATATTTTGAAATGGTTCATTATTTAAAATAAATCTTGTGAGATTTCATAGTAGGTTCTACCTATAAGCCACAGATAAAATTTGTAGAAATTTTAATAGATGTGATGTTATTGATTGTGGATCTATGAAAACGACAGACGTTCAGAAACAGGATGTGTGTCCCATCAATTAGTCCCATTATTTGGGGGAAATGATGTGTTTCCTCAAAACTCCAGGTGATCTCCAAGGCTTCATTTTCATTTGAATCAGATATTTAATTGATCCTTTCAAAGCACATAAGAGAGTAAACTGAGCGACCTTATGTCAAAAACTGATTTATGGCCCTGTCAGCCAATCAGAATCGACTACGTCACTAAGCCCCGCCCCTAGCCCCACCGCCTTATGACATCACAGCCAATCAGAATCGACTACGTCACTATGTCCTGCCCCTAAGCCCCGCCCCTAACCGCTCACCTAGTCCCGCCTCCAAGCCCTGCCCCTGGCTCCTCCCCTAGCCCCACCTCCAAGCTCTGCCCCTAGCTTCTCCCCTAACCCTGCCCCCAAGCTCCACCCCTAACCCTGCCCCAAGCTCCGCCTCCAAGCCCTACCTCCCCTCCCACCCGGGTCTAATATTTTAATGTCATTTCATTTCATGAATTAAAGAACGATTAAAAAAATACCTAGATCTTTTTTAATGTATTAAAGAATTAACTAATTCTGAAATAATTAAACATAAATCAGTGTCTAATATTTAATACCCCTTTAATATTTTTTAATTCTTAAATTATGCATCCTTTTATGGTTTTTAATGCCTCAATTAAAGAAGGATTAAAAAATACCTGTATCTTTGGCACAATTATGGGAGGTTTTCTTCAATTTAGTGATTAAACATGAATATTTTAATAACCCTTTAATATTTTTTTAATTCTTAAATTAATGCGTCTCCTTTTCTGTTTTTTAATTCTTAAATTAAAGAAGGGTTAAAAATAACCGTCTCTCGGCTGTAACGGCTGTAAGTCTTTGCAGCAAGACGGTCAAATACCCACGCATAGAGCTCCTCACGGAAACATGACCCCACGGCTGTAATACCTGTTGCAGACGCTAGCTGTGTGCGTGTGTGTCTGTCTGGGGGTGTGTGTGTGTGTGTTTCGGAGCGCTGTGTGTGTGTGTGTGTGTGTGTGTGTGTGTGTGTGTGTGTGTGTGTGTGTGTGTGTGTGTGACCTGCGCAGCGGGGGTGTCACGCCGGATGGTCTTTTATAACATAGTAGAGAAGCTTGAATCTTTGGTTGAAACTTGAATGTTTTATTACATCCGATTTCCTGATGACGGGGTCGTTCGCTGGGCTTGTTTGAAGATGGAAAAACAAAGCTTATTCTTAGTCACGATAGATGCAGTTTCTTTTAAGATATTACCCGGTCGATCAGGGGCTGCGGGACACCCGGTGATCGGAGATGCCACCCGAGGTGATGAAGGCGAAAAAAACAAAGTTTCTTCTCAGTCACGCCAGATGGTGTTTTTATTCATCCGAGGCATTGAATTAAGCCCCGCGGGCCAAAGACAGGGTTTAAAAATCCCCTTTTTGATGACAGAGTGACATACAGCATTCACCATGGCGAGACGAACTCCGATACTTCGTTATATCTGTGAGACGTCCGTGAACATCACCATGATGACAGAGGGCTCACTCGCTCCAAAAAAAGCGAGGATGTACGTCAGCCGCTTGAGTCAGCCGATACCGGAGGAAGATTTGACGTACGGCCTGGAGGGGCCCGAACGTTTAACTTACACGTTCGATCTGTATTTTGCCCAAGTAAGTTTCTTCACTCTGGCTGAGGGTGAGACTGCCACTCGAGGAACCCCGCGGGTGGCGCTTACTTCCGCCGACTGGGGAGTGTTCTCCGCGGCTGCAGGGTTGATGATTCGTGACACGGTCAACCCTGAGGCTCCAGGAGATCGGACGCCGGAAAACAGGAAAACACACTTCCAACTCACCTGGCTCAGCCCCCAGGGGCCGTGCTATAGGGTGATATTTCAGCGGGGACCTCCTGACGCTGACTCTGAGAGTGAAATTAAATTGGAGAGAGTTAGTGCCAGCGGCCGCGTCAGATCCGTCACAGCCGCGGCTGAGAGCTGGGACGAGTTGTTCAACACCTGCAACGAGAGGATTACGGGCCTTTTTACAAGGTGTCTGGCCTGGAGGGACGTGATCGAAGTCCAAAAAAACGTGGCGCCTCTTTTCACTTAAAAAAAAAAAAAAACTCTGCCGTAGCTCCTCCCCCGCATGCATGGGGATTTCTATAAAAAAAACCAGCGGACCACATCTCATTTAAGCATCGGACGACGGACCAGCATGAGCTCCTCAACCTCCCCCATCGCACCGGCCGACGACATCACTTGTGACTGCGCACTCGCCTGTGGAAGAGACCCGCCATCCCCGGGGCAGGCCTGGACGAGATCCGCCGAGCCGGTCGTGAACCAGGACCGGCGCCAGAAGGCTTCATGGACCCGCGGCGGGTACGAGACCCCATGGGGAGTTCAGCTCGAACCGGTCTGGGGCGAGATCCATCCTTCTCACGCGCTTTCTAGCCCGGGAGGCGTGGGCTCTCTTCCCGCTGTCACGGAGGCCGCGAGTCCGGGGGAAGTACAAGACCTCGAGCGGGCTGAGAAATACGCCACATCTTACGCCAGACGGGTTCCTGTCAGAGGAATTCCTGAAAACGGTGAAAGTCGGCGTGGCCCACTTACTTTTGGCTGTGATCAAAAGTTACAGACAAAAACTCTGTTACGGGTATGAGATCGATCACCCCAGCCAGCGCCAGCACGAGTGCCTGGACCCGTTAAATGAATATTTCTTTACCGGACATTTTGAAAGATTAATGGTGAGACTCTGGAGACCGACCTTCATTCCGGCTGTGGTAAAACTCCTAGCCCAGCGCTTCCTCAACCCATCGGCGGCGAGGGTCCAGGGGGCGGTAGAAAACATCCTCACTGAGCTGAAATACACTGATAATTTTGAAGCAAAGATCAACGAACTGTACACATGTTTCGGTGAAGACGCCGATCTCGACCTGGAGGGGATGGTAGCCGTCTATAACCCAGATGACTGAAGAAAAAAAACCTGCATTTTTTTTTTTTTTTTTTATATCATCATTATATTGTTTACAGTCATGGGTAATTGTGTGATGAGTCTCTTTCAAAGCCTGCGGGAAGTTTATATTATACGTGGACTCTCGTATAAGCTGGAGCGGGCCGTCATTTGCAGGGTGGAGACCCCAGACACCCCGCCTTCATGCGTTATGGAGAGGGTCTTCGACGTTATCAGACGTTGTCCCGGGCCCGAAGTCTGGACAGAACATATCTACAACGCGGCTCTCCATTCATCTGAAAAATCTCTGTACAACGTATTACTGAAAATCTCTGTTTTGACCACCGACGATTTTACACGGTGTAATCCGCTGCACCTGCTTACATTATACACTCTGTTTGTGGATGTGATGGCGTGCCAGGTGAAACAGCTGGAACTGCCCAGAGGGGAGATTGTTCCTACACTTTTACAGCTGAATACTGAAATAAACCATTAATGCGGGGGAGATGTATTACTCAGAGTTTTCCAGTTTTGTACGTGAACGTATACTTTTTTCCTTCATGTATGTTGTGTTTAATAAACATGAACGTATCCTTTTTTTCCTCCACGTATGTTGTGTTTAATAAACATGAACGTATACTTTTTTCCTCCACGTATGTTGTGTTTAATAAACATGAACGTATACTTTTTCCTCCACGTATGTTGTGTTTAATAAACATGAACGTATACTTTTTTCCTCCACGTATGTTGTGTTTAATAAACATGAACGTATCCTTTTTTTCCTCCACGTATGTTGTGTTTAATAAACATGAACGTATACTTTTTTCCTCCACGTATGTTGTGTTTAATAAACATGAACGTATCCTTTTTTTCCTCCACGTATGTTGTGTTTAATAAACATGAACGTATACTTTTTTCCTCCACGTATGTTGTGTTTAATAAACATGAACGTATACTTTTTTCCTCCACGTATGTTGTGTTTAATAAACATGAACAATTGCTTTTTTCTCTGTGTGTGACTTTAATGAATGTAATAAAGCATATATTCTAAAACTTAGATGGTCAGTGTTCTTTCCAATAATATTGTTGAAAAAAGGGTGAAATGTTTTCAAATCAAATTTATTGATATAGCGCCAAATCACAACAAACAGTTGCCCCAAGGCGCTTCATATTGAAAGACAGAGTCATACAAACGAGGTTTTGGTGGAAAAAAGGTTCTTGTATGAATTTATGCGGGGTTTTAACACGGTCTTATTAAAAGGTCGAGGCTGATCTGTGAGCGCTCTCCGCAGTACTGAATCAGAGTTCAATTTAACGTTTCCAAGAGCGCCTATTTAAAACAAAAGATTAATATTTATGTTCGCTAAAACATATAAAAATGAAAAAGGACTATCCGCTTCATCATTCTGAAGAGATCCGCCTTAAAAGATGGGTGATAAGGATTTAATGAGGGCTATGTATTATAGTCCGGCAAATCCGGGGAGTTTTGGAGGACCGGAGCGTTTATGCAGGGCTCTGCGTGATCAACTCGGATCTAAAATTCGTATGAAGCATATCAGAGATTTCCTGTCGGGGGAAGATGCATACACATTACACAAACCTGCCAGGACGCATTTTCCAAGAAATAGAGTATTTGTCACAAACCCGCTTAACCAATTTCAGGCGGATTTATGCAACATGCAGGGGTTATCAGATTTTAACGACGGGTACAAGTACCTGCTGACCGTTATCGATATCTTCTCAAAAAAAGCGTATGCCCGAGCCCTGAAGTCAAAGCAAGGGCGCGAAGTCTCACAGGCCTTTGCCTCGCTCTTAAAGCACAGCGGGGTGCCTCTGAAGCTGCAGACTGATGCTGGGAAAGAGTTTTTTAACAAACCGTTCAAAGATTTAATGAAAAAACACCGGATTCTACATTTTGCCATGGCCAGTGATCTGAAAGCCTCGGTTGTCGAGAGGTTTAATCGCACGCTAAAGACGAGAATGTGGAGATATTTTACTGCTAAAAACACATGAAGATACATCGACGTCCTGCCATCTTTACTCACGGCTTATAACGAGAGTTATCATAAAAGCATTAAGATGAGACCAAATGAGGTTAACGCTCGAAACGTAGATCGAGTGTTTCAAAATTTGTACGGGGCATCCACCCTACGCAGGAGGCCTGTGAAGTTTAAATATAAGGTCAGAGATATAGTCAGGGTCTCCAAGCTCAGGGGAGTCTTTGATAAAAAATATGAACAAAGTTTTACGGATGAAATGTTCACGGTGTCAGAATGTATACAACGTGCGCCGCGCCTTTATAAATTGAAAGATTATGACGGCGAGATCATTGAAGGTTCATTCTATGAACCAGAATTGCAGAAGGTTAAAATAGCAAAAGACAGACCGTATCAGGTTCAAGAAATTATTCGTGAACGTTTTACCAAGGGGAAGAAATTTGTATTTGTCAGATGGAAAAATTGGCCCGAGAAATTTAACTCCTGGGTTCCCGCGGACCATCTGATGACCGTATAAATATGACAACATCTATCTTCAACCGACATATGAGAAATGGATCGGGATCTGAAACACAGATTTTATATGACTCTGCCTTCAAACGCCAGCCTAAAAGTATTCCCGTACAACACAATTTCATGCTACCAGGTGGACTTGGCTCGACACCTGGATCTAGAGGGTGACTGGGATGTGGAACTGACGGAAATTTCTTATCCACACACCTGGTTAAATATCCTGGAAAAGCCTTGCTGTACATTTCAGGTGAAGAAAATTACGGGCTTACCGCCCAAGAACAAACTCGCTGTTCACTCGCAATTTTTGACACGGGATATTACGATAATTTTGAGGTTATTGCAGCACGGATAAACCCTTGTTTGAAGACTATAGATCCGAAGCTTCAGATACGGTAAAGTGGTTGTGACATTACATTTTAAACCGGCAGGATAAAAAAATGGGCCGGGGCAGCGCACAAAGCCGACATTTATAGATTTGTGCCTTACTATGAAAATCAAGTCGGGAACGGCATCCACGGTGCACACACATATCCACGGCGCTCCTGTTATATACGGGCGCGGGCTCTGGAACATATTTTCGAAACTGTTCAAATTTGTGTCGCAGCTGATTAAACAAGGATACACGATCGCCAAACCTCACCTGAAAAACGCAGCTCGAAGCATTGCTTCCGACGTAGTGAGCCGCGCTGTTGAGAGGGCCGGACGGAGTCAGGAACCCGAGCAGCAGCGGGCGTCCGGGATCATGGTGCTCAAAGAAGGCCTCGGAAACGCCCCCTGTGGAAACGGATCAAAACGGTTAAAAAGCGAAAGACCCCCGGAAAAAGCAGAACAGTTCGAAGGAAGCATAAGAAGAGGAGGTTGTCCGGGATATTTTCTCTTAAACAATGTCTCTTTTGCGAAATAATTCCCCCGAATGCACCATGAGCGAATTGGATTCATTTGCCGTCCCCGGGACCCAGCTGTCCATTGAGCAAAGCCAGTACGTTGAGCTCAGCCCGTTATCAGCCCTGACGGACACGGGCCCTATCGAGTTTTTTATCCCCGGAGACGGTGAGAGGTATTTAGACCTCAATAATACGCTGCTTTATCTGCGATTGAAAATTACAAACGCCAACGGGACTGACCTGACTAATGACGACCGCGTGGGGGTAATAAATTAC
The DNA here is from genome assembly GCF_902500255.1 of Thalassophryne amazonica. Taxonomy (NCBI): domain Eukaryota; kingdom Metazoa; phylum Chordata; class Actinopteri; order Batrachoidiformes; family Batrachoididae; genus Thalassophryne; species Thalassophryne amazonica. Next base: position 96,865,210 of record NC_047113.1, on the reverse strand, counting down.
CCTCTCAATACGATTTTCTCGCAAGTTGACGTGACTCTGGGTGACCGGTTAATTTCCCAGTCCAGCGTGACGCACCCATACAGGGCGATGATTGAGACGCTGCTGAACTTTTCGCCCGCTTCATTGAAATCGCAGTTCACAGGCGGTTTGTTTTACAAAGACACCCCGGGTCAGCACAATTCGACTGCTGTGGTTGACGCGAGCCCGAATAAAGGCCTCGTGAGCAGAGCGCGCTTTAGCGCCGAATTGCGTGAATTTCAAGTTCAGGGCCCGCTGCACGTGGACATATTTTTCTGCGAGAGGCTAGTTCTGAATAATGTTGATCTAAGAGTTAAATTAATTCGAGGCAGCGATGCTTTCTGCCTGATGGGGCTGGCGGCCTCCACTTTCAAGCTGAAAATTCTGGGCGCGTCCCTATTCGTTAAGAAAGTCACCATATCCCCTGCAGTGAGATTGGGTCACGCCGCGGCTCTCATGAAAGGGAATGCCGTGTACCCGTTATCACGAATCAACGTTAAGACTTACGTGATCCCCAGCCATTCCAGGATATACAACCAGGAGAACCTGTTTTTAGGAACCATGCCCAAATATGTGGTTCTGGGTATGGTGAATCACAACGCATTCAGCGGAAGAAGAGATCTGTCCCCGTTTGAATTTGCAGACTATGACCTGGAGTACCTCGCACTCAGTCAAAACGGGAGACAGCTGCCGGCTAAAGCTTTCCAGCCTGAATTTAACAACAGACTCTCTGTCAGGGAGTTTTACAATCTCTACACGGCAACCGGGCGACACCTCAAGGACCTGCCTCTCTGTATAGACCGGGAGGATTTTGCACACGGCTATGCGCTGTACGTCTTCAATTTAAACCCGAAGGAGGACAGCGGCGCTCTGAGCCCCGTCTCCACAGGGACCCTGCGACTTGAGATGAGATTCAGAGTCGCGACTCCGCATACCACCATGCTGATAGTGTACGCGTGTTACGATTCTCTCCTGGAGATTAATTCCAAGCGACAGGTCCTGTGGATTTTTACTGATGAACACCCTGGAATTGGACGCTGTTATGAGGGGCTTAATAGGAGACCTGTTCGCCGGTGTTTTCGCATCTGACGAGTTATTCCGGATCAAGCCAGACCCTCCCGTATATTTCATTGTAAACACCCACCCTAGACATTTACCGGGGGACCACTGGTTAGCGCTCACCGTTGAAAAAAATGGTCGAGCCACATTTTTTGACTCGTTCGGCCTCAGCCCGGACTTTGAATACTACCCTAAAAGCATCCTGCGATATCTGGAGAATCTCCCAGATGTTAAAAACATTCTGTATCACAACAAACAGCTTCAGCACGAGTTATCGGACGTATGTGGACAACACTGCATGTATTATCTGTATAACAGAGCCGCCGGGAAGTCGTACCAGGACGTGGTGTCTTTATACACCGAAAATACTATCGCGAACGATGATTTGGTTTCTGATTTTGTGAAAAGATATTGTTATTGCCTTAAGAAAAGCTGCAATACCGCCTGTAAACAGCTAGCAGGGCCTTTGCATGAGTTTAAATATTGTCACGGCTTGTATTAACCGGCGTTCCTATTATTTTATGTTTTTCCATGTGAAAATGTAACCCCCATCTTAGAACGCTCTCCCAATCATAGCTTTAAAGTTTTATCACGTTTGCATAATTTAAAACCCCGTTATTAAGCGTAGAAAGAAGCGTTGACCTTTGACCTTTGATTTTTTATATGTGGTTTTTTTTGTGAAAAAATGCTTCGGATGTGTAGAAAACGCTCTCCCGATCATACCTTTAAAGTTTTATCGCGTTTGCACGCTTTAAACCCCCGTTATTAAGCGTAGAAAGAATTGTTGACCTTTGATTTTTTTATGTGTGGGTTTTTTTTTGTGAAAAATGTTCCGGATGTGTAGAAAATGCACCCCCGATCATACCTTTAATGTTTTTTGTTTTTTGCATCGTTGTTATTAAGTAGAGAAGTGCTGAAAGTTGTTTTTAAACCATATGCCGAATAAAAGTGATGAAGACCGGAGATGAGTTTCAGTCGGTGTTTTATTAGTAACAATATACAAAAACGTGTCTGACTGCGATGTATTTAAAAAAAATCTTGATCATAATATCCAGTCAGTTTTTAATTCGACACCCTCCTTTTATGGTGAGAAACCTTCCCAGCGTTGGAAGTCTTTTTTTTTCTTAAGTTTCTTCCTGGCCGGCGAATCGGTTAAAAGAAGGGATTCATCCGGCGAGCTGCTCCGTCCTTTTTTAAGCTTCTGAAACTGCTCGCGGGTTGCGGGTTTGATACGCACGCCACCGGAATGTTCCGCTCCTGTAAAATATTGAGGAACTTCACCCAACCTGTAGGGGGGCTCGATTTCTTGAACGAGGATCCAAGATGTTTCATAAGATCTATGGCGTGAGACCCCCTCACGACTTTCCCCTTGTAAATAAATTCCCCCGACGGACTCCAGCACGTATCACCCACCGACAATTTCCTCATAATATATTCAGCGTTTCCGTCTTCAAACAAGCCCAGCGAACGACCCCGTCATCAGGAAATCGGATGTAATAAAACATTCAAGCTTCAACCAAAGATTCAAGCTTCTCTACTATGTTATAAAAGACCATCCGACGTGACACCCCCGCTGCGCAGGTCACACACACACACACACAGAGCGCTCCGAAACACACACACACACACACACACACACACACACACACACACACGCACACACACCCCCAGACAGACACACACGCACACAGCTAGCGTCTGCAACAGGTATTACAGCCGTGGGGTCATGTTTCCGTGAGGAGCTCTATGCGTGGGTATTTGACCATCTTGCTGCAAAGACGGACAGCCGTTACAGCCGAGAGATGGTTATTTTTAACCCTTCTTTAATTTAAGAATTAAAAAACAGAAAAGGAGACGCATTCATTTAAGAATTAAAAAATATTAAAGGGGTATTAAAATATTCGTGTTTAATCACTAAATTGAAGAAAACCTCCCATAATTGTGCAAAAGATACGGGTATTTTTTAATCCTTCTTTAATTGAGGCATTAAAAACCATAAAAGGACGCGCTTTAATTTAAGAATTAAAAAATATTAAAGGGGTATTAAATATTAGACACTGATTTATGTTTAATTATTTCAGAATTAGTTAATTCTTTAATACATTAAAAAAGATCTAGGTATTTTTTTAATCGTTCTTTAATTCATGAAATAAAATGACATTAAAATATTAGACCCGGGTGGGAGGGGAGGTAGGGCTTGGAGGCAGAGCTTGGGGCGGGGTTAGGGGATGTGCTAGGGGCGGAGCTTGGGGTGGAGCTAGGGGAGGAGCCAGGGGCAGTGCTTGGAGGTGGGACTAGGGGAGGGGTTAGGGGTGTGGTTAGGGGTGGGGCTTAGGGGCGGGACATAGTGATGTAGTCAATTCTGATTGGATGTGACATCATAAGGGGCGGGGCTAGGGGTGGGCTTAGTGACATAGTCGATTCTGATTGGCTGACAGGGCCATAAATCAGTTTTTGACATAAGGTCGCTCAGTTTACTCTCTCATGTACACAGATTTCTTAAGTGTGCTCTGACCCACATCACGTAAAAACACATTCCGTGGTCATCTCTTTCTGAACAAGTCCTGAAGAAGCAGCATGTTCCTCTGATGCTGCAGTTTCAAAAGAAACGCGCAAAGAAAATCCATTGTTCATACGAGCGGGCTTCCGGGTACAACTTAATTAATATGACATCATTTGCGTATGTCACAGACGGCCGATGTCACAGCGCAAAACATTATATTTCCTCAGCTGTGGAATGATTTGCCCCTTAACATCCGAACAGCACCCACTGTAGAGTGTTTTAAATCTCGTCTAAAGACCCATTTTTATACTTTGGCTTTTAACACCGTGTGAGTGTGTGGTCCCTCTGTGTGTGTGTGTGTGTGTGTTTTTGTTTGTTTGTTTTTGTACAGCACTTTGGAAACTATGTTTGTGAAATATGCTATATAAATAAAGGGTATGGGTTGGGATGGGATTGCTCTACTGACTGAATTGAATGGTAATCACGGTGCATGTAAACCCACATAAGTGGATCACTTTATGGCACGTTCATGTAAACTGGACAGTCTGATAGAATCCAATCAGATCAACAATAAAGTGCCCATGTAAACGTGCCTAGTAACTTACAAGAGACGAGTGTCAGCAATCGCATAACTTACCTACAACTTATGTCCTGGGTATGCAGGATGTATGAGCCATATGCTGCTATATGTCAAAAATATTGTGCATGCCCAAACGTTTTTGATGTACTTGCCATATTACGACATAACAGCGTGTTGCAATGTGCTCTTAAGTTGTACAAAACTTAAAAATAAGTTATTACATGTACATCTGCCTATGTCAGCATTTTTATTATGTTGGCATATGCTGGCTAAATTGTGTGATGGGGTGTTAGTTGTCACAGAATTCAATGGATGTCGACACTGTTTAACCTTTTCTTTGAAGACAAAGCATTCAACACAGTCAAAACTATTCCATTTATTAATCCTATTGCTTGAACCAATCATTTGCATCACTTTTTACCACAGCTGGAGCAAGTTTAACTTTTGACCCCTGTAGTAGAGAAGCTTGAATCTTCAACTGGACTGGGTTGCTTGACGCGAGGACATTTCGCTTCTAATCGCAGAAGCTTCCTCAGCTCAACTATGGTGTCATTCGATGTGACATTGTTATTCACCTGCATCCCCACTGCTGAGGCCGTCACAGCTGTGAGGCAGAGGCTGCTGGAGGACACATCTCTACTTGAAAGGACCAAACTTACACCAGACCACATCTGCCAACTCTGGGAGATCTGTCTTAACACCACGTATTTCCAGTTTAGGGGGAATTACTACAGGCAGATCCATGGTTGTGCGATGGGATCTCCAGTATCCCCCACTGTGGCCAATCTGTACATGGAACGAGTGGAGAAGACAGCCTTGGCATCGTTCAAAGGCATCTCTCCCAGTCACTGGTTCAGATATGTCGATGACACATGGGTTAAATCAAGGAATAGGAAGTGGGGGCCTTTACAGAGGACATCAACTTGGTGGACTCCAATATCAAGTTCACACGTGAGGATGCCAGAAACAACCATTTAGCCTTCTTGGACTGTGATGTTACGATTGGAGAGAACAGGCAGCTCCAGAGAACAGCAGCTCCAGACAGGGGTTTACAGAAAACCCACTCACACTGACCAAGCCCAGATTCAACACCGGTGCTGTGTAAAACATTTTTATTTTATTCATTTCAGTTATCCTGCTGTAATATCCATGGACGCTACTGAAAATCTGCAGACCAGGTGGACCAAGTAAAAAAAAAAAAAAAAAACATTCTGACTCATTGCGGGTGGTACATGGGTGGATGAAAGAAGCATGTCACAGTGGTGCTACAGAGATGCATATGGCAGCAGCAGCTGGAGAGGTTGTGTACTGTAGCTGGCAGAACCAGAGCTGTCATCAAAGTACAGTGGGTAAAATAAATATTGAACATTTTTCTCCGTAAATATATTTGTAAAGGTGGTACTGACATGAAATTTTCATCAGATCCCTGTCAACACACCCATGTGGGGATGGGCTGGTGAGTGGGTCCCAGTCAGTTTTGTCCGGGGCTTTCATGGTGGCCCCATGTGGGCTTGACACATGGGCCCTACCTAAAACCCACAGGGGCAACCCAGGTTTCTCCCATCTGGGCCATTATGGGCCCCTGATTGCACCCATAAGGGTAATAACCATTATTATTATGGGCTTAAATTCATTTTTGTCACATACAGCTCTTTAAACAAGCTAGAGCTGTGCTCAGAGAATGTAACAACCTCTGCCAACAGAGTAGTCACATTTTTCAATGTCATACTGGTGCAGTACAAAATTATATTGACCTTTCGTTACAAATACATGTTACGAGGGGTTCGCTACATGCTCATTTGCAAATACCAGGTCAAGGTCATTTGGAGTTTCACTTGAAAATTTGTCATCAGTTTTGCCATTGACCACTTTTGGAGGTCAAGGTCACACATGAAACACCTCCTATGAGGAGCAATATGTGCCAAGTTGGAAGGCCCTATGATCACAGTTCCAAAGTTATGGCCAGTTACGTTTTTGTAAACTTGTTCACAGACAGACGAAAAAACAAACCAAATACTTTTGAAAACATTTCTTCTGCAAACACTATTTAATAATAGAAACAACCAATTGGGACACCAACATTTGAACATGTTCATTTTTCGGAATAAACATTTGAATTTCAACAAAAATTACATTTGTTTTATGTGGGAATAAAGAGCAAGATTGGAATGTGATGTGATGGATGTGATCACTTAGGAATGTATCACTTAGGAAGGATCACACTTAGGAAGTTTCAAATCAGAATAACTACTAGCCCCCAATAAAACTGAATTGAGTTGCACTACCCCACAATTAACATACATACCACTCCGGACATGAAATTTGGGTTTGCCAGCTTTTCTTGCATGATTTCAACATCTCAAACTGCCTTTAGGAGGAAACCTTCTGGAACAGAAGAAACTGTCGTCCCAACGATGATGTTTAGGTGGATCCTCCTGTTGTGGGTCCGTGTACCTACACTTTCACACCATCCTCCTGTGGATTTTCTGAGTCTCTTTCACCTCCTCAATGGGTGTTATGAGGCGAGCAAACATGCTGTCCCTAATTTGTGTTTGAAGAGTATGTGGTGACATGGTGACATCGTGACAGGCCAAAACAATGGGCCATCTATGGTTATCCTGAGGCAGTGGAGGTGAAGACTTGAGGGTGGATGGAGGCGGTGAAGGTGTCTGCATAACCCCAAGGGTGGATGGAGACGGTGGAGGTGAAGACCCGAGCGTGGATGGAGGCGTAGGCCTGCTGGCAGACCAGTCGTCATCATCCTCATCCTCACTGGACAAAATCACTTGCCTAGACATGTATACTATACAAGCACCATCAATGAGTTAAAGCATTTTAAAAACATTTGGTAAGAAATATATACATTTTGGACAATAGGTGACACCACCTGTTGTCACCTGTTCACTGACCACAAATCTAAGTCCATTTTCTTCCAAACAATACAGCAGTACTGTATTAGAAAACTGAAGGGAAGGCAACAGAAAGCATATTAGGAAAATGGCACACGGAGTGCTTCAGCCCTGTGGAAGTAAGAACATTAATGGATAGAAATGCTAGCTGCTAGCCGATAAAACTTTGCCGGCATTTACGCATTTTCAATGTTTGCTTTAACCGTAAATGCAACAAGTGCAAACATTAAAATGCCATTGGCATAAAATAGGAGAAATGGACATCTGCGGGGTTTTTTAATAACTTGCTAACTATGCCTGTTTGACTGCCTTGCTAACAAGTGCACAACAAAACCTTTAAGTCGACCACTTAAAATAAGCTCAAAATTGATAGTGACTCAATAAATTAGACTTTGGTTAACATCACGCAGTTAAAAAAAAAAAAAAAAACACACACACACCCTATTATACATAGAGGCAGATTCTTACCTGCCTTTTGTCCAGACGATGCTTACACTTGTGGACTGTTAATCAGCCACTCAAACAAGTTGGCAAAGTATCGCTGGGTAGACTTCTGCTCCGTGATGGGGTGGAGCTTTCCGGTGTATCCTGCGTGGAATGCACACTGCTTAATGTTGAGCATTTTATAAGGAAACCGTTATCAAACTTTTCTGTTGAAAGTCATATATTAATATAACAAGTGCAAGCATTAAAATTTAATCGGCATAAATGGGAGAATTAGACATTTGCAGCTTTTTTTAAAGAGTTGTGCATTAGTAACACTTCTGGTGGTTACACAGGGTTCGACTGTGGACAAGCGCCATCTTGTTTCTCACACGAGGAATCCAACTCAGACATTAGCTCCAAACGTTAATAGTCTACCATAGTAACAAAATAATATGCATAAATAAATTAAATAAAACATCAAGTAGCTTCCAATACCAATAAAGGTCAATTTTTCAGCTTAATTAGCGCTTAGGTGGTGCACTCCATGGCAGGGGAAAAAAAACAGACAACAGGCCCATGCTTCAATTAGACACGGAATTCACTGTTTATATCCATCAGAATAGCCATAAAACGACATAAATCTGCCACCACATTTCTATGAAATGACCAATATGTCAAAATATTATTTGCATAAAATACAGAGTTTACTCACCAAGTCCCATTCAGCAATGTAGAAAACATCACCAAACCCAGGACAAAAACAAAAATGACTCCTCAAAGAATAAAACCGCTTTAAATAGACTCCTTTTCCTCTCGTTTTTGGCTGTGGCTCCTCACCTGGGTTACCCTGCAATGTAACCTTTCAAAATAAGAGTCTAAACATGTTTTTTTTTTGTGCCATTTTTAAAAATAAAATAAAAACAAGATGAATTTACAAATTTTTAACCATGTAATGATATTAAATCCAAATTAAGCACTGATATAATGAATTAAAGCAATTAATCATGCTGGCCTATTTATTGTCTTTGTAATGTATATCTTATGGCTATTTTTATTAACATGGGCTTTGTTTGACTGCCTTAATAGGTGCACAAAATCTCAAAATACGCTCAAATTGATACTGACTTGCTAAATTAGACTCTGGATAAGATCATGCAGTAAAAAATAAATAAAAAAAATCGTCACCTGTTCATAGTCCATATATCTCTGTGGATATACCCAAAAACAAATTGCAACAGTTGCTGCATTTCCTGTATCTAGAAACATGCAAAAAGAACATGTAAAGTTTATGCTGATACACTGAGTGGAACACATTGAAATTTACATCTGTAGGCTGTTTTACCCTATCAATGAAATTTCTTATAAAACAGTCATTTTGTTACAGATCAGAACATGCTCAAACTTTTTGTAAGGTAACCCCAAAACATTTGTTTCTTTTTTTGTTGTTACTAACCTGACTTTTTAAAAAAATATTTGTTGAAGATGATTAAGTGTTGAAGTTTGCTTGTGTAAAGCTTTCCTCTTTTCAAACTTCCTTTCTGTTTTTAGTTGTTAATAAAGAAGTTAAATATTGTTAGCTTAATAACCTTGCATTCATGTAAAAAGTGTACCTGACCTAGTGAATATTAAAATATAACATAACAATTTCTGACATACTCAATTTTAGAAGTGGAGCCCAGCTGGAGCCCACATATTGCCCACATGCGGTGATGTGATCCACACATACAAATACATCAAACTACAGATGTCCATAAGTTTTGACACAGGAAAAATGTATTGAACATTTGAAGAAAGGGATGTGCAAAAAACATTGAAAGCCAAGAAACCAGCTGAAATCTATCAGTATATAAAAATCCATCCTGCCCCTTGTCAGTGCAAATTAACATTGGGTAGTTCAGTCCCAACTGACGGCATATATAAAAGTCTCTCATAACCAAGGTGTCACACAAACATCTGATGATGGGTAAAAGCAAAGAGCTCCCTTAAGATCTTTTGTTCCAGCGAACACTTTTAAAGCCATAATCCGGAAGTGAATGAATGAATTAGTAATTACAATTATTTCAAGGAAAACAATAAGTAATGCACTCAACCACCATGGCCTGTATGCATGCTCACCATGCAAGACTCCATTGCTTAAGAAAAGCATGTTGAAGCTCATTTAAAGTTTGCTGCACAACATTTATGCTGTGTTTACAGATAATGATGGCACATCATGAATGCCACGAAGTATTCATTGTTGGCTGCTGATCATGAATGTGATGATTTGAGGCAGAGGCGTCAAGTGTCCTCAGGAACTGCTGTAACCTGTTACCACACGTTACGATGGCACGTGTTGGAGAATTATCAGGAACCATTACGCACGGTCAAGAATAATGTTTCGCGTTGTTGTGTGCTATTGTGCATAACAGCGCATCATTAAGTTCTGTCACATTTTGAATGAGGCAAATTGTCTTGACACACACACCCATATTCATCCAACTGTCAATTGCTGAACAATTCAGATCGCTCTAGTTTGCTCCTCAAAAGCCACAGCAGAAGAACTTTGTGATTGCATGCTTAGTTGGGCTCTGTGCCATGGAGTGGCGCAGAGATTAGGAGGAGACGAAGAGCCAGATGTGTGGCTACATGCTGTTCTCGTCTCACTTGTTTTCCCAAACATCAGGCACATGCAGCAACGTCCTGATCCGGAATGAGACTTTTAGCCGACTTGGCGTCACTGTCCTTCTTCAGCATACTGCAGCAATGAAACCGAATGCGGTGCAGCAGGGTTTAATTATGCGCACTTCAGAGAAGAACGCCTCCTTTGCACTTTGCTTGCAATTCTTCAACACAGTTGTTGCAAAATATCACACAGTTTGCTACAGTAGACACTGAACTCAAAGATAAAATACATTCTTATCATTGGGGAAAACACTTTTAGTAAAAATGCAAAACACATCTGGTAACTGGAAATACTTTTGTACACACATGAAAACACTTACGCAGAAAACTCACCACCAATCAGTCTGACATTTGGCAACACAAATACAGAGCTCAGGTAAGACATTTAGTCATCTGCAATCATGGAGGCGGTAAGACCCAGAGAAAGAGGACAAGGAAGACAAAGACAAAGAAGACCAAGAAGGAGAAATGTTTCAGATGAAATTCAAACAACTCTTGATGGACTGTGTGATCAACCACGTCCTCACTCAGAGGGAAGCTGGACAAAGGCTCCATCCAAACCCCAGCTCCACACAGTGGGTTGTACTGTTCAGTGTAATATTCTCTTGTTACCATAGCATGTATATAAACTACAGTACTGTAAACACTTGTTTCTTTGTTTTGATTTGTGTTTTGAATTTGAACTGTACAGTAATCTATCTTTCTTTAGGTATTTGTAACAAATTTCTATTTCTTTGTAAAAAACAAAACAAAACAACAACAACAAAAAACAGAGAAATAACACTTTTCTTGCTAAATGCTGTAACTTTCAGCTCTTGTTTGAGAAAAGTAAATAAAAATATATTGACTTCAGTGCTTTGTGTAAAACACGTCAATGTGCTGCTGTTGATGTGAAAGTGTTTCAAAATGTGTGCATGTGTGTATCATTTTGTTCCTGGAATGACATTTTTAGAAGAGATTGTTAGCTTTGATTATTGCAAAATGAGTGCAAGCAATCGGCAAAAAACTGTAATTAAAAAATTACATCGATGTGCAACAAGACAGCCCGCGTTTTTGATCATGAACCACTCCAAGGACTTGAAGTAGATTTGTTCCTGCATGGACAGCAGTTGTTCTGAAGTTTTAGGTATTAAAATCAGAATTTTGGGACTCAAACGTCAAATCCATTTCTTATCTCAACACTTGTGGTCACAGCAACGTTCACATGCCAGCAGTGGTGGGCATCCATCCATCCATCCATTTTCTTCCGCTTTATCCGGAGTCGGGTCGCGGGGGCAGCAGCTCAAGCAAAGCCGCCCAGACCTCCCGATCCACACACACCTCCTCCAGCTCCTCCGGGGGAACCCCAAGGCGTTCCCAAGCCAGCCGAGAGATGTAGTCCCTTCAGCGTGTCCTGGGTCTTCCCCGGGGCCTCCTCCCAGTGGGACGTGCCCGGAATACCTCTCCAGCGAGGTGTCCAGGGGGCATCCGGAAAAGATGCCCGAGCCACCTCAACTGACTCCTTTCAACGTGGAGGAGCAGCGGCTGGACTCCGAGCTCCTCCTGAGTGACCGAGCTCCTCACCCTATCTCTAAGGGACCGCCCAGCCACCCTGCGGAGGAAACTCATCTCAGCCGCTTGTACTCGCGATCTCGTTCTTTCGGTCATGAGCCAAATCTCATGACCATAGGTGAGGATCGGAACGTAGATCGATCGGTAAATCGAGAGCTTTGCCCCCCTACTCAGCTCTCTCTTCACCACGACCGTCCGATACAGCGACCGCATCACTGCAGATGCTGCACCGATCCGTCTATCGATCTCACGCTCCATTCGTCCCTCACTCATGAACAAGACACCGAGATACTTAAACTCCTCCACTTGAGGCAAGGACACTCCACCGACCTGAAGAGGGCAAAGCACCTTTTTCCGGTCGAGAACCATGGCCTCAGATTTGGAGGTGCTGATTTTCATCCCGGACGCTTCACACTCGGCTGCAAACCACCCCAGTGCACGCTGAAGGTCCTGATTTGACGAAGCCAACAGAACCACATCGTCCGCAAACAGCAGAGACGAGATTCTGTGGTTCCCAAACCAGACGCCCTCTACACCCTGGCTGCGCCTAGAAATTCTGTCCATAAAAATAATGAACAGAACCGGTGACAAGGGGCAGCCCTGGCGGAGGCCAGCGTGCACTGGAAACAGGTTTGACTTACTACCAGCAATGCGAACCAAGCTCCTGCTGCAGTCGTACAGGGACCGGATAGCCCTTAGTAAAGGACTGCGGACCCCGTACTCCCAGAGCACTCCCCACAGTGTGCGCCGAGGGACACGGTCGAATGCCTTCTCCAGATCCACAAAACACATGTGGACTGGTTGGGCAAACTCCCATGAACCCTCGAGCATCCGATGGAGCGTGTAGAACTGGTCCAGTGTACCGCAACCAGGACGAAAACCACACTGCTCCTCCTGAATCCGAGGTTCGACCATTGGTCGAATTCTCCTCTCCAGTACTCTGGAATAGACCTTACCGGGGAGGCTGAGGAGTGTGATCCCCCTATAGTTGGAACACACCCTCCGGTCCCCCTTCTTAAACAGAGGGACCACCACCCCGGTCTGCCAATCCAGAGGCACTGCCCCCGATCGCGATGTTGCAGAGGCGTGTCAGCCAAGACAGCCCCACAACATCCAGAGACTTAAGGTACTCAGGACGGATTTCATCCACCCCAGGAGCCTTGCCACCGAGGAGCTTTCTAACCACCTCGGTGACTTCGGCCTGGGTAATGGATGAGTCCGCCTCCGAGTCCCCAGTCTCTGCTTCCTCTTCGGAAGACGTGACGATGGGATTGACGAGATCCTCGAAGTACTCCTTCCACCACCCGACAACATCCCCAGTCAGGGTCAACAGCTCCCCACCCGCACCGTAAACAGTGCTGGTGGAGAGCTGCTTCCGCCTCCTGAGGCGTCGGACGGTTTGCCAGAATCTCTTCGAGCCCGACCGATAGTCCTCCTCCATAGCCTCCCCGAACTCCTCCCAGACCCGAGATTTTGCCTCTGCGACCGCACGGGCTGCGGCACGCTTGGCCTGCCGGTACCTGTCAGCTGCCTCTGGGGTCCCACCTACCAACAAAGATAAGTAGGACTCCTTCTTCAGCTTGATGGCATCCCTTACTTCCGGTGTCCACCACCGGGTTCTGGGATTGCCGCCGCGACAGGCACCAGAGACCTTGCGACCACAACTACGACCAGCCGCATCGACAATGGAGGTGGAGAACATGGTCCACTCAGACTCCATGTCTCCAACCTCCCCCGGGATCTGGGAGAAGCTCTCCCGGAGGTGGGAGTTGAAGACCTCGCTGACAGAGGGTTCCGCCAGTCGTTTCCAGCAGACCCTCATGATACGTTTGGGCCTGCCAGGTCTTACCGGCTTCCTACCCTCCCAGCGGATCCAACTCACCACCAGGTGGTGATCAGTCAACAGCTCTGCCCCTCTCTTCACCCGAGCGTCCGAGACACGTGGCCGAAGGTCTACAAAGTCGATCATCGACCTCCGGCTCAGGGTGTCCTGGTGCCATGTACATTTATGGACACCCTTGTGCTCGAACATGGTGTTCGTGATGGACAAACTGTGACTAGCACAGAAGTCCAACAACTGAACACCACTCGGGTTCAGATTGGGGAGGCCGTGCTTCCTGATCACCCCCCTCCAGGTCTCACTGTCGCCGCCCACATGGGCGTTGAAATCCCCCCAGGAGAACAATGGAGTCCCCAGTTGGAGCGCTATCTAGTACCCCTCCCAGGGACTCCACGAAGGTCGGGTACTCTGCACTGCCGCTCGGCCCGTAGGCTGAGACAACGGTGAGAGACCTGTCCCCGACCCGAAGGCGTAGGGATGTGATCCTCTCCTTCACCGGAGTGAACTCCAACACTTGGCGACTTGGGGAGCAATAAGCAATGCGACCCCAGCTCTCCGCCTCTCCCCGTGGGCGACGCCAGAAAAATGAAGCGTCCAGCCCCTCTCCAGGAGTTGGGTACCAGAGCCCAAGCTGTGCATGGAGGTGAGCCCGACTATCTCTAGTTGGTATCTCTCAACCTCCCACACAAGCTCAGGCTCCTTCCCCCCTAGCGAGGTGACATTCCACGTCCCAACAGCCAGGGGATGTGAGCATGGACCGGGCCGCCGGGCCACCCACCCTCAACCGCCACCCAATCCTCTCTGCACCCGACCCCCATCGCCCCCTCTGCAGGTGGTGAACCCACAGGAGGGCGGGCTCACGTCACTCTTTCGGGCTGAGCCCGGCTGGGCCCCATGGGCTAAGGCGCGCGAGCGCCAAGCCCAGGCCTGGCTCCAGGGTGGGACCCCGGCTCCGCCATACCGGGTGACGTCATGGTCCTTGATCTTTCACTAGTCATGGAGGTTCACATTTGGAGGGCACAGTTCCGATAATACGGTAACAGACAATTATTGAAGATAACGTTTTCATTATTGGATTATCTTTTAAGATAACTTTAAAAACCCTCATCAGACTAATTATCTTCCGATTCATTTTTGTCCGATGACTTTTAAACCGATAACCAAAGCTGAACAGCAATAAGCATTTTTAAAATTAGTTCAGCACCCACCTGTTTAAAGTTTTGTACCAGACACACAGTTATAACCTTTGCAAACAGAAGATAACTGCTTGTATAAAAAGCATCTCAATCCTCTACAGACAAAGGAAAAACAAACCCAAAAAGAAAAAAAAAACATTTCCTTTAATACCATACTGATATGCTGGCAATATGACCCAAGTCATCCAGAGGCATACATCTTTAACTTATGGTTCAAATTTTAACCAAACTAATTTTGGACAAGTTATTTAAAATTACTGTCATGTCCGAAGTTGTATAAAGTAAAAATATCAGATATATGTTTTAGTTTTAAAGTTAAGTTTTTAATTGCGTTTGTTAAATTCCACGCATTTTAAATGTGAACAGACAGGGATTTTCTAGAATTTGTTTTGAAAGCCTCTACTGCCATCTAGCATCTACTGGCCAGTAGTGTTCATGGCAGTGTCTGGGGACCAGTAGATGGCAGTGTTCTACTTATTTTGACCCCAGTTATGTCAGATATAAGACTTGTTCTTCTCTCTGCTCCTTTTCATTCTGGTGATTGTGATGCTTTAGTTCTGTTTTTTCTGTTTTTTTTTTTCTTTTAAATGAATGAAATAAATATTAAAGAAAGAAAGAAAGAAAGAAAGATGATTGTCAAATCAAATTTTTGCTTTGCAAATGGCTTTTTTTTTTACAAATGAAGTTTAAAAACAAAACAACTGCATCATCATCATCATCATCATCATCATCATCATCATAATAATAATAATAACATTATTACAAGACAGCTCTGCAGTGTTTGCACAGGTACAGTGCGAACGGTTGGATGCTGCTTGTAGCTTTCAGCAGCAGGATAACCTAACATCGGCCGACCACAATAATATATCAAACAGGTTTGATTCTCATTCGACCATACGATCAGCGATCAGGAGGTGGTCGTCAGATGTTGACCGCAGCTTGATACTCCATGAACACTACACGATGCAGGACGCACGATTAACCTGAAACTTGGTCCAAAAAATTCCTGCATGAAAAATCATCTCACACAGTGTAAAGTATGTTTTACAACATCAAATGAATGTTGTAAAGAGAGAATGCAAAAAAATGAAAAAAAAGAATGCAAAAAAAAAACATGCAAAAAAATTTGCGATGACACTTCCAGAGCTCCGTAAAAATGCCTGTTTTTACAAATAAAAAAATGGAATATTTTACAAAAGCACATTTAACACCAACACACAACAGACGTCACATTAACGTGTTGGTTTACATAATTAATGACTGAACCAATCAGTGTTTAGCAGGCACCTTTACCCAGAATGCTTTGCGATCTGTCTCTTTGTTACAAAACCCCAGAATTAGTGCATTATTCAACATTAAAAGATATACGAGGTCTGTCCAAAAAGTATCAGACCTTTTATTTTTTTCAAAAACCATATGGATTTGAATCATGTGTGCTTGCATGAGCCAACCTTGAACCTTCATGCGCATGCGTGATTTTTTTCACGCCCATCGGTTGCATCATTCGCCTGTGAGCAGGCTTTGTGTGAGCACTGGTCCTCCCCTCTCGTTGGATTTTCATTACGAGGTGGAATGATTTGGAGCTTTGCTGCATCAAATTTTTCTAGAAACTGTGAGACAGCCAGGTGGAAACCATTCGGAAGATTCAGGCGGCTTTCGGTGACAATCCTATGGGCATCACACAGATTAAGGAGCGTTACAACCAGTTTAAAGACGGCGCACAATGGCGGAGGGTGCGCCGTGCTCCGATCGGCCATCGACATGCTGAAACGACCAGATCATTTCCAAAGTGAACGCTGTGTTGATCCGGGATGTCGTCTGACTACCAGAGAAATTGCAGAAGAGGTGGACATCAGCACTTTTTTGGCACATTCCATTGTTACAGGAGATTTTGTAATGAAAGACGTGTGGAAGTTGGAAGTCTCACAGGACATGTTGTGACATGTCCAGCTCTTACACAATTCCTCGGATACTTACTCGACTGAAAAGCCACCGAAAGCCGTTTGAATCTTCCGAATGGTTTCCACCTGGCTGTCTCTCACAGTTTATGGAAAAATTTGATTCAGCGCTGCTCCAATCGTTCAGACAATTTCCTCAAAATGAAAATCCAACGAGGGGGGAGGACCAGTGCTCACTCATAGCCTGCTCACAGGCGAATGACGCAACCGACAGGCGTGAAAAAACTCACACATGCACACGAAGGTTCAAGGTTGGCTCATGCAAGCACACATGATTCAAATCCATAAGGTTTTTGAAAAAAATAAAAAGGTCTGATACTTTTTGGACAGACCTCGTATGTTATATTTTAACTTTGTACAAATGACAGAATTGACATTAAGAAAAAGGTGTGGTCTTATTGTTTGGGTCTTGGGGTGTCTATGTCTGTGTTTGGAGTGCTGTAGAGCTTCCAGCAGGTGCAGACTGTTGAAAGAAAAAAGTATGGTCTTATTGTTTGGGTCTGTTGTTATTTTTAATATTATTAGAAACTATTAAATTTGTTTTACTAGTAGTTGTAAATATGCCAGAGATATTAGAATTTATCGGTTATCTGTAACTTCCGATAAATTTTTGGGTGGTTTATTGTTTTATCTTTATCAAAGATAACTTTTCAGTTATCTGATTATCTGTTATCGAAGTTAATTTTTTGGTTATCTGTGCCCACCACTGCATGCCAGCAGCTTGGATGTTAAGTCCTAAATCTATACATTTTCTTTGCTCACTTGCATTGTTGCAAGTTCCTGCTTTACCGCCTCATTCTGACCAAGAAACATCTGAAGTGAATCAAAAAATAACTAAAGCTGTTCTTGAAAGCAGTTTTTTTTTCCTGGTTAGTTTTTAATAAACCCAGAAGACATCAAGATTCTCTGAACACTGATCAGATTTCTTTGGAGAGTTTCCAAAAGGGTGAGTGTGGCAACGATGCTTTTCATATGAAAATCAACAATCAACAATCAACAAATATTTTATGTCATGTTCCCTGAAAATTACAGATAACTGAGTGACAAAGAACTGAAGTAACAACTTTGAAGGTTCAAATAAAACAGGGTTCATCAGCATTTTCTTCATATACAGTAGTGTTCAGAATAATAGTAGTGCTATGTGACTAAAAAGATTAATCCAGGTTTTGAATATATTTCTTATTGTTACATGGGAAACAAGGTACCAGTAGATTCAGTAGATTCTCACAAATCCAACAAGACCAAGCATTCATGACATGCACACTCTTAAGGCTATGAAATTGGGCTATTAGTAAAAAAAAAAAGTAGAAAAGGGGGTGTTCATAATAATAGTAGTGTAGCATTAGTCAGTGAGTTCGTCAATTTTGTGGAACAAACAGGTGTGAATCAGGTGTCCCCTATTTAAGGATGAAGCCAGCACCTGTTGAACATGCTTTTCTCTTTGAAAGCCTGAGGAAAATGGGACGTTCAAGACATTGTTCAGAAGAACAGCGTAGTTTGATTAAAAAGTTCATTGGAGAGGGGGAAACATATACGCAGGTGCAGCAAAAACTTATAGGCTGTTCATCTACAATGATCTCCAATACTTTAAAATGGACAAAAAACCAGAGACTTGAGGAAGAAAATGGAAAACAACCATCAAAATGGATAGAAGAATAACCAGAATAGCAAAGGCTCACCCATTGATCAGCTCTAGGATGATCAAAGACAGTCTGGAGTTACCTGTAAGTGCTGTGACAGTTAGAAGACGCCTGTGTGAAGCTAATTTATTTGCAAGAATCCCCCACAAAGTCCCTCTGTTAAATAAAAGACGTGCAGAAGAGGTTACAATTTGCAAAAGAACACATCAACTGGCCTAAAGAGAAATAGAGGAATATTTTGTGGACTGATGAGAGTAAAATTGTTCTTTTTGGGTCCAAGGGCCGCAGACAGTTTGTGAGATGACCCCCAAACTTTGAATTCAAGCCACAGTTCACAGTGAATACAGTGAAGCATGGTGGTGCAAGCATCATGATATGGGCATGTTTCTCCTACTATGGTGTTGGGCCTATATATCACATACCAGGTATCATGGATCAGGATATGTCAAAATACTTGAAGAGGTCATGATGCCTTATGCTGAAGAGGACATGCCCTTGAAATGGGTGTTTCAACAAGACAGTGACCCCAAGCAGACTACTAAATGAGCAAAATCCTGGTTCCAATCCAACAAAATTAACGCCTCGCAGATGTGAAGAAATCATGAAAAACTGTGGTTATACAACTAAATAATAGTTTAGTGATTCACAGGATTGCTAAAAAAGCAGTTTGAACATAATAGTTTTGAGTTTGTAGCATCAACAGCAGATGCTACTATGATTGTGAACACCCCATTTCTACTTTTTTTTTACTAATAGCCCAATTTCATAGCCTTAAGAGTGTGCATATCATGAATACTTGGTCTTGTTGGATTTGTGAGAATCTACTGAATCTGCTGATACCTTGTTTCCCATGTAACAATAAGAAATATACTTAAAACCTGGATTCATTTTTTTAGTCACATAGCACTACTATTATTCTGAACACTACTGTATTTTGCTTAATACGAGGTCTATTAGAAAAGTATCCGACCTTATTATTTTTTTCAAAAACCATATGGATTTGAATCACGTGTGATTACATCAGACATGCTTGAACCCTCGTGGGCATGCAAGAGTTTTTTCACGCCTGTCGGTTACGTCATTCGCCTGTGGGCAGTCTTTGAGTGAGGAGTCGCCCACCCTCTCGTCGATTTTTTCATTGTTTAGGAATGGCTCAGAGACTGCTGCTTTGTTTGATCAAAATTTTTTCAAAACTGTAAGGCACAACTGAGTGGACACCATTCGATAAATTCAGCTGGTTTTCGGTAAAAATTTTAACGGCTGATGAGAGATTTTGGTCTGGTAGTGTCGCCGTAAGGACGGCCCATGGTGCCTGACGGCGATCTGCGCTTCGAGGCGGCAGCGTCTCGCCGTTTCAAGTTGAAAACTTCCACATTTCAGGCTCTGTTGACCCAGTAAGTCGTCAGAGAACAGAGAACTTTCAGAAGAAGTCGGCATGAGGAGTTTATTTGGACATTCCATTGTTAATGGACATTTTGTAATGAAAGAACGTGCGGGCAGAGTCGCATGTCGGGCCGGACCCGACCGCGGGGGGTCGCGACAGGAAAAACACCTCCATTGGAAACCTTAACAGGCAAGTTGGAACATGCCCAAGCTGTTAAACAATTTCTCAGTTACTCACTTGTTGAAAGCCATCAAAAGCCGCCTTAATTTTACAAATGGTTTTCAACACGGAGGTGTTTTTCCTGTCGCGACCCCCCGCGGTTGGGTCCGGCCCAACATCGCGGCGCACACAGATTTGCCGAGTCGTCACGGAAACGACTCGGCGAATTTGCGTGCACGTCTTTCATTAAAAAATGTCCTTAAACAGTGGAATGTCCGCATAAAGTCCTCATGCCGGCCTCTTCTGAATCTTCTCTGTTCTCTCACGACGTCCTGGGTGAATTAAGCCTTACATTAGGATGTTTTCAAGTCGAAACAGGCCGACGACGGCGCCAGGAAGCGCTGCACGACGTCCCGCTCTGTGGGAAGTCCTTACACTGACAGAAACACCCCATAATCTCTCATCAGTCGTTAAACTTTTCACCGAAAACCATCTTAATTTCTTGAATAGTGTCCACTCGGATATTCCTCACAGGTCCAGAAAAAATTTTGATAAAGCAACGCGCCATCTCGAGCAGCGTGTGAAACAAAGGAATTCAGCCGAGAGGGCGGGACCACATCTCACTCAAGGCCTGCCCACAGGGAAATGACGTCACCGACACGCGTGAAAAAACTCACGCATGCGCACGAGGGTTCAAGCATGATTGGTGTAATCGCACGTCATTCAAATCCATATAGTTAAAAAAAAAATAAAAGGGTCGGTTTAATATCTAATAGACCTCATACAAGACAATTTGGTGGCAGCACAGTGTCTTAGTGGTTAGCACTGTTGCCTCACAGCAAGAAGGTCATGGGTTCGATTCCCACCTGGGGCCTTTCTGTGTGGCGTTTGCGTGTTCTCCCCATGTTTGCGTGGTTTCTCTCCGGGTGCTCCGGCTTCCTCCCACATCCAAAGACACACAGGTTAGTTGGACTGGAAACTTCAAACTGTCCGTATGTGTGCGTGCGGGTGTGAATGTGTTTGTCTGAACACTACTGTATATCTGCTGGTTTATCAGAATCTGAATCAGAATAGCTTTTAATGGCCAAGTATCCACAGAAAACAAGGAATTTGACTTCGGTTTGAGCTACACTCTCTCTGTACACTGTAAATGCTAACATACAAATTAATTAAGTATGATAAGTTAACCAAACTCAGTTTTCATCAACCTGTTTTGAACACTCATTTAAAATAAGTAAGTAGTACTTTGAGATTACTTTGCGCATTCCTGCCCCATGCATGTCCACGGTGAGCCGTGTTTGGACTACCAGTGCTCTCTCCAAGAGGTTTTTCACTCGTTGATAAAACTGTCTGGAATTAGTTTGGTTTATAAATCAAAACTACTTTTAATGTCTTCTGCAACATGTCAGTACTGTTCCATGTTGAAAGTCGTCTTTACAGCAGTGGGCAGGAAAGACAGAAGCTCTGACTTGTTATTTGTGATGGGTTTGTGATCACCTTTGTTTTTACTCAGAAGCATTGGCGGTGCTTAAATACAAAACTGGCTTGTCAGTAGCTGACAGTGTACCAGAGTCAAAACTAAAAGTTAGTGGTTAGCTGTAGCGTCAAGAAAATTAAGTTGACCTGAATATGATGAATGAGCAAAACTAAAGAGAATTAAGCTGTCACTTGAGTCCTGGGGTGCTCACAGTAAATAAGTTACTGTAATCTAATTTATTTCAGTACTGCAAACTCAAAATAAACAAGTTACTATAATCTAGGTTTTTGAGTACTGCTAAATTGAACTGAACAAGTCACTATTATCCATTAATTTAAATGTATTTGACTACTTCACACTCACAATAATTAAGTTAATGAAATCTGATTCATTTAAGCCAACATAAATTACTTTTTTAAGGCAGTAAGTTTGCATGTGTTTTTTTTAGTAAAGTCAACTTAGATTTTACAGTGTACGGCATGTAGAAATATACACTAAAACACTGAACAATTCACAGTAAAAATATGTGCAATTGAAGTGTGCAAGAAAATAAAATGTAAAATAAGAGAAAAAGAAAAGGATGTGTGAGACAGACAACAGATTGAAGTTAAACTGTACATGAGGTAAATGAATTAGTGAGTTTTTTATCACCAGGTTTCTACTCCTTCATGTCGTGAATGTGCATCAAACGGAATGACAACTAAGTGTTATCGCTGTATTTTCACATGACATCGCAAAAAAAAAAAAAAGGCTTCATGTTGCATCACAAGTCACCCCGGGATGTTTGGGTCTGTACCTACGAGACAGAAATGTCCCTCGGTAGGGGAAAAGTGCTCTCGAGTCCCATCAGGTGTAATGAATTGTTATGGTGCATACACAGACCGATACCGTGGTGATATTATTTGAATGTTTTTGCAGTGAATGTGGGTAAAAATGTCACCTGCACACTTCCAGAGTTTTCAGTTCCAGATGAAGCAGATCAATAAGAAGCCCTGAATAATGTCACGCAGTATGAATCAGTCTTCACGCAGACTTCTTTTTCCAAACTAAGTCACAGCGTTAACCTTGGTGTGGTTCGACGTCCACAGTGAAAGTAATCAGTCCTTGTAAATACCCAGACAGCAAATGGATCTGGGCCGGATGTAGTCCAACACCCAGTACCAATCCTGAAAACAGATCCGGTCCAGACAATTTTTGAACCCTGGCCCAGATCCGGCACAGCTCCACTTTACAGTTCTGGAACAGATCTGGACCAGATTTGAACCTGATCCACAAAAGACCAACCATTTACAGCCCATATCTGGCACAGATCTGGGACAGATGTGGTCCGCATCACGGCACCATGGCAGGAACATGGGGTTAGCATAACGATAAGCAATTTTATCTGCACTCGGCAGAAACTATCCGTTAGCGGTTATAAACTCAGGGCTGTGAAAACTCTGTGAATCTGCAGGATGCAAGGATTTCATCATGGGGGGGGTTAAGTCCATGGACACTGATCTGTGTGTTACAGATACAAATCAGTTTCCTCGGATCTACGGAACTTACCCCTGTAAAACTTGCTTGTCGTAAAAAAACAAACAAAAAAAAAAAACACTTTGCAATAAGTATTTAAAAAACCTCATTGACGATCATGATTACAGAGTACACACTAACACCGACATGATGAAATCTGCCCATTCCGCGGATTTGAGGAGTTTTCACAGCCTGGAATTTATAACCGCTAATGAATAGTTTCTGCCGAGTGCAGATAAAATTGCTTATCGTTATGCTAACACCATGTTCCTGACATGGTGCCGTGATGCGGACCACATCTGTCCCAGATCCGTGCCAGATATGGGCTGTAAATGGTTGGTCTTTTTGCGGATCTGGTTCAGATCTGGTCTGAATCTATTCCAGAACTCTAAAGTGGAGCCGTGCTGGATCTGGGTCAGGGTGCAAAAAACTGTCTGGACCAGATCTGTTTTCAGGATTGGTACTGGATGTTGGAACGTCTGTCATGTAGAATCTGTTCATTTGTTCAGAGTGTAATTATAAACCGTAAACCGTTTTTGATGTGGATAAAGATTTAAATGTGGTTGACTTGCGGACGTTCACATAACTCACACACACAGACACAGACACACACACACACACACACACACACACACACACACACACACACACACACACACACACACACACACACACACACACACACACACACACACACACACACACACACACACACACACCGTATCTTTGATAGTAACATAACAGTAAACAGTTGGTGGTCATTTATTGAGAAATCTAAGTAGCAGAGGGTTTTATGAATTAAATGGTTATTTGGTTGTGAAAAGCTCCACAAAAATCTTACTTTTTGAGCCTGATTATGATCTCTGTGAGCTAATGCTGAATGTTGGCACAAATTATTGTCTGAGATGGGAAATGCCTGACATTACACAGCCAATATGTTTGTTTCTTACTTTATGGACCTTTAAAAACTTTAGTCATATTAAATCATTGTTTTATCCATCAAGCCTCTGAGTGATGGACTCAGTAGAAGATGGTTCCCACAAAATAAACACTTTTTACAGTGATACTGATCACTGGCGCGCCGTGACTCTCTTCTCTCGCGTTGTTGACAGCTGGCTATAACACATCAACATTGCGTTATTATCCTGTATTTTTTAATGTAAATGAATTTTCAGCGGGCTTATTCACTACGGCGTTTCTCCACGGGGTCGAGCTTCATTAGCATCTTCTGGCTCAGTCCTGATTTCTAAAATTAGAAAACAAAATAAGTAGACAAAAAACCGCCAGAAATCGAGAAAAATATTCTGTATTAATTCAAATATATATTACTGGCAGCGGCGCAGAAAGCAGTTTAAACTGTCTGTGTGGCGCTGTCTCACAAAACCATAATTTAAAAATGTTTACCCGTGAGGATTTTTTAAAAATATGGACGCATTTCTATAAAAAGATTACTTGTATCACTTACCCTTAAAGACGATGCTCTCTGCTCGAGGACAAGAAAACTTCATTAAAGATCGTTTTAGTATATACCTTTCAGGAAATTTACCGGGAGTTAATGAAAAATACCCATCGTAGAATCTTAAATGAATGTATGCTTCTGACAGCCGCCAGTGACTTACTGAAATACATCCTTGAGAAAACAGTGACACCTCAGTCAGCAGATGCATTCCTTTGCCCCAGGGGCGGATCCGAGGGTGTGGGGGACAGCTGGAGATGAATATTTTCTCAAGGAAATTGGCACTCATAAAAATACTGCTTCAAACAATGACCTCTCTGTAATACCTAAGATCTGTGAAGCTCGCCTGTTTTGTCTAAAACATTACAAAACAGCTGTCAACTTTAAAACAACCCCACATAAAAACGCTCCCTCTTTTCCACTAAAGAAACCCCACCCCCCTGCTGTGACATTCTCCATTATAAACCACTATTTCATTAAGCCTCGGTCCCACCGAGTGAAGAAGGAGTGAAGAAGGAGCCATGCACCCTGTTTTTTTTTTTTTGTTGTTTCGTGAGCTATCGTGGCATTATATTGACTCAGAGTGGCTCTTAGAGGCATTATCTTCAGTTAATGAGGCTCCTCTCTGAACGTAGCGCTAATTTCAAGATGTTCAAAATTTAGCAACAACAGCATGGTGCAGTTTGTGTTCGAGTTACTGCAACGGCTTAGAGGTATTTGTGTGGTGCTTACAAGTCTGCAAAAAGTCCATTATCCGTGCGCCTGGCACCTTCGCAGGACTTGAGAGGCTATTTTTGGAGCAGCTCCTCTTCTTGCACACACAATTGCACCTGCTCTGTGTGCTGGACTCTATATATTTTGTAGTGGATTAATCATTTTCTGCCAAACCTTGGAGGTTTCCATGACAAAAACTCCTGTAACAGTGGAATGTGCCGTTCATTTCCAGACTGGATGCTGTGTTTTATCCAGGATGTCATCTGGCTAGCACAGGAATTATGAAAAGACGTGGACATCAGCACTTTTTCGGCACATTGAGACAGACGTGCAGAGGAATTCCGCGCCTCACGGTGGTGCCGCATGGCACAAAGCAACGCCGTGATGAAGCCTCACAGGACATGTTCTGGCATGTCCAGGCACATCCACAATTTCTCGGAAAAACCACCGACAGCTGTCTAAACGCCATCTCAAAGCCGACCTGTGAGACCAAAACGGAGGTGGTTTTGGCTCGCTCCAGTAGGGAATCCATCGTGACGCGCGAAACCTCCGCTCGGCTTTCCATGACAAAATCTCTTGTTAAAAGTGAAATCTGCCAGAAAATGGTTGATGTCCAGCTCTTGTGATAACCAGAGAAATTGCACACGATGGTCACGGATCCATACAGCCATCCGTTTAGAAATGAAATGGTCACTCAGCCTGTTGATGGCGGCTTCGGAGTGCGGCGCGCCCCACAGCCGCTGGGGGCCATCCTTAAAGCGACAGTAACACTCCGTAATCTCTTTGAAGCCCATAAAATTTTCACCAAAAACCATCTGAATTTCTCGAATGGTGTCCACTTTGATGTCCCTCGCAGTTTCTGAAAAAAATTTGATCAAACAAAGCGGCAGTCTCTGAGCCATTCCTAAACAATGAAAAAAACGACAAGAGGGGTGGACCACTCCACACTCAAAGCCTGCTCACAGGCAAATGACGCAACCGACAGGCGTGAAAAAACTCACGCATGCGCATGAAGGTTCAAGCTTGGCTGACGCAATCACACGTGATTCAAATCCATATGGTTTTTGAAAAAAATAATAAGGTCGGATACTTTTCTAATAGACCTCGTATATTTGATGTTTTGGAAAATGAATTAAGTACTTTTATATATATATATATATATATATATATATATATATATATATATATATATATATATATATATATATATATATATATATATATATATATATAAATATATATTATTATATATATATATATTATATATATATATTCTTGTGGCATTTGCGCAAATGCGGTCCTTCCTCAAAATGGTACATGCAACTCTATTCAATTTTTGGGGTGCCCCTGTTGAAAAAAAAAAACACACCCCGGTTCTGGGAGTTTCTCCACACACCTGTCCTGAGTTTGCAGTTAATCACCTGGATGCTTTATAAGCCTCACAGTTTGTCTCTGTCCTTTGCCAGATCGATATGCCTTGTGCCTTCGCTTCCAGTCCTGTTCTTGTTGTCTTGCCTTGTTTTGTTGCCTCATCGGTTTTTGACTTCCTGCCTTTGTACTCTGACCACGCTTTTTCGCTTGGTGTTTTTGATCTCGTTGCTCTGTTTGGATTGCCTTTCTGTGTACCGACCCCAGCCTGTTCACCCAGTAAATGCTTTGTCTCCACTAAGCTGTGTTCCAGCGTTTTGCATTTGCGTCCAGCCCATCTTGCCTATCAAGCCTGATATTATAAAGTGTAAGTAAATGCTTAAGTAACTACTTGTAAAACACATTTACAAAGCATTCTTTTTTATTAGCTACTTATTGGTAAGAACATAAATAGATGGCTTAATAATTATTAATAACAAAATATGTGATGTCTCTATAAAACATTTAGAAATATTTTTTTTAATTCTCCAGAAACCATTCAAGAAAAGTTGATCATTAATAGTTTACCATTTACAAACGTAAAATCAGACACTATTCATTAGTTATAAAAATACTTTACAAATCATATTTTTATTGTCTTTACATTTTTTCCTCACAAATTATTAAGCATTCTTTTTTATTAGCTACTCATTGGTAAGAACATAAATAGATGGCTTAATAATTATTAATAACAAAATATGTAATGTCTTTATAAACATTTATAAAAGATTTTTTAATTCTCTATAAACCATTTATGAATCCCACAATAACAACTTCTCTGCACCTATTATTTGTTCATTACATTCCTCTTCTGTTCTTTTAGATGCTACCTGCTCTCTAATTCTTTCCTCTTTTCCTTTTTAGCTCTCTCAAATACTCATATTGAGCTTTTTCCCAGTGCCATCTTTTTTTGTATTTTTATGATTAATATTATAATTTTATTTATGTATTTATTATTATTATTTATTGGTCCTTATTTTATTTTATTGATTTTTTTTATTTAAATTTTTAGCACCCAATCATTTAGTTATTTTATGTTATTAATTAAATTTCTTAATTTTAAGCACCCAATCATTTCTAGGAATATAAACCTAATGTTTTTCAGACCAAATAAGATGTGACTTTATTTACCTCGCTGACAAACGGCTGCAACACCAACTGCAAATGATACTATATCATTGACAGATGGCAGCAGCTCACGTAATTGTTCAACAAATTAAAATGGCAAGGAAGATGTCCTACAACACTTCCTGTTTCTGTTCTTATTGTTGACATGCGTCCGAGGAGAAAGATTAAAATGAAAAAGTGGTTTTAACTGTTTTTTTGTACCATATGGACTAATGTTGCTTAATCACTGGCATTGTCACGGACACTTCCAGCGGACACTTCACTGAAAACGGCTACGCACGTAAGTGTTAGCGAAAGCTAGGCTAAAGCTGCATTGGCTAACTGTTGGCATACCAAATGTAACTGCTTACCGTATTCTAAGGATAAAAATCATCAAGTGGACACTTTGTTTCCATTCAAGAGGCTACCTGCTAAATCGATGAATTTATATCTTCCGATGTAAAACCTTGTTAGTTTTTTAATACCAGTTAGCCGATTAGTCGCTTTCGCTTAGCGGCTAAAGGCAACCCATTCTGAACCCACGTTTAGCTATCGGTAAATGGTGGCATAATTACTCGCAAATCGACACCACCTCCTAACCGTACACTTTAACATTTCATGATGAATGAACCCGCACTCCTTGTCTAATACTGCCATACCAATTCCTCAAAACAAAATATGCGTTAAGTATTTATGAATAGATATATAAAAGTGAATTGGTCAACTGTTGGTGACTCTGTGTAACACATATAAATAGCATCTACAAATGAGTTCCTTCACTTTAATTAAGTTCACACCAAATACAGTGAGGAAAATAAATATTTGACCCCCTGTCGGTTTTGCAGGTTTTCCACCTACAAAGAATGGAGAGGGCTGTAATTTTTATTCTAGATACACTTCAATTGTGAGAGACAGAATCTAAAAAAAAAAAAAATCCAGTAAATCACATTGTATGATTTTTAAATAATTTATTTGCATTTTATTGCATAAAATAAGTATTTGATCACCTAGAAAAACAGAGCTTAACAATTTGCACAGAAACATTTGTCTGCCATTACAGAAGTCAGACATTTCCTGTAGTTCTTGGCCAAGTATTCACACACTGCAACAGGGATTTTGGTCCACTCCTCCATACAGATCTTCTCCAAATCTTTCAGGTTTGGAGTTTCAGCTCCCTCCAAAGATTTTCTATTGAGTTCAGGTCTGGAGACTGGCCAGGCCACTCCAGGACCTTGAAATGCTTCTTACGGAGCCCCTCCTTAGTTGCCCTGGCTGTGTGTTTGGGGTCATTGTCATGCTGGAAGACCCAGCCATGACCCATCTTCAATGCTCTTACTGAGGGAAGGAGGTTCTTTGCCAAAATCTCGCAATACATGACCCCATCCATACTCCCGTCAATACGGTGCAGTCGTCTTGTCCCCTTTGCAGAAGAGCACCCCCAGAATATGATGTTTCCACCCCCATGCTTCATGGTTGGGGGATGGTTTTCTTGGGGTTGTTCTCATCCTCTAAACATGGTAAGTGGAGTTGATTCCAAAAAGCTCTATTTTGGTCTCATCTGACCACATGACCTTCTCCCATGCCTCCTCTGGATCATCCAGATGGTCACTGGTGAACTTCAAAAGGGCCTGGACATGTGCTGGCTTCAGCAGGGGGACCATGCTGCCATGCAGTATTTTAAACCATGACAGCATCATGTGTTACTAATGTAATCGTTGTGACTGTGGTCCCAGCTCTCTTCAGGTCATTGACCAGGTCCTCCTGTGTAGTTCTTAGCTTTCTCAGAATCATCCTTACCCCACAAAGTGAGATCTTGCATGGAATCCAAAACTTAGGGAGACTGACAGTCATCTTATGTTTCTTCCACTTTCTCATAAATAATCATAACAGTTGTTGTCTTCTACCAAGCTGCTTGCCTGTTGTCCTGTAGTCCATCCCAGCCTTGTGCAGGTCTACAGTTTTGTCCCTGGTGTCCTTAGACAGCTCTTTGATCTGGCTATGGTGGACAGGTTGGTGGACAGATGCCAAAATATTCATGAATTCAAGTCACATTATAAACAGAGGGTCTGGGATCGGTACAGAATGATTGAGACTCAACAATAAAAGCCATTTTACATTCATGGCTCATGGCTCTGTATCACAATTGTTGGTTTGTGTATTATATGTTTGTTCCCTTCATTATGTTTGGTTCTTTACCGTAATTGATATTGTTGCTCTCTTATCATTGTTGGTATGTGTTTTATATGTTTGTTTCCTTACCGTAATTGGTATTGTTGTTTTCTTACCATTGTTGGTATGTGCATCATATCTTTGTTTTCTTTACTGTAACTGGTATTGTTGATATCTTACCATTGTTGGTATGTGCATCGTTGCTTGTTTATCATATTGGTATTGTTTTCTTGCCGCTGTTGGTATCTATTGTGGGAAATTACAAGTATTTAAACATATTATTTTCTTAATTTTTTATTAAAATCTAATTGACGGGAAGCAGCTATGTACTTTATGTTAAATTTGAATAAAGGGGTGGGATTAAATACGTTTTCTTCTTCCCACTCCTTTTTGAATGGAAATAATGACCTGAGTTAATAGTAAATTTAATTTGTTTAATTTATTGTTAAATTGTTTTTCAGATTTTCTGTTTATCTGCATTTCTTATCCTCTGCTCAAATAAAATAGATGATGATGATGATGATGATGAAGATGATGATGAATTTATCAATACAATGTACAGCATGAGTTTATATCCAAAAATCACTAGGCCAAGTAGAATTACTTCCCATTGTGCCACCTTAATCAATAATATATTCACCAATGATATTGAAAACAATACCGTGAGTGGATTACTAATCAATGACATCAGTGAAAACTTACCAGTTTTCATTGTTTATAATAGAAACCACTGGAGGAATCAGCCAGAGCAAAAATTAAAATACAGGTGTGAGCAAACAGAGGAAAAGATCTATATACTGAAGTATGATTTACGGGTGCAAAACTGGGAAGAGGTATACAGTGAAGGTGATGTTGATAGAGCTTATGGAGCTTTTTAAAAAATATTTACATCACTATATGAAAAAAAAATTCTCCAATAAAACAATACGGTAGAAAACAAAAATTTAAAGATCGGCTATGGTTGATGAAAGGATTACAAAATGCATGTAAAAAGAAATATACTCTATATAAAGAATTCATAAAACTAAGGACTAAGGAGGCAGAAAATAGATATAAGAAATATAAAAATAAGTTAACTAATATTATAAGGGTATGTAGGAAAGAATACTATAGTAAGATATTATATAATAACAAAAATAATATCAAAGGAATATGGGATATATTAAATGGCATTATTAAAAATGGTACAAAACAGCAGAGCTATCCTCAATATTTCATTGATAACAATATCAGAAAGGAGAATATGGATGAGGTGGTTAATGGCTTTAATATTTTTTTGTAAATGTTGGACCTAACTTGGCAGAAAAGATTCCTGATTCATTGTTATCTGAGGACTGGAATGATAATGTTATAGAGAGGAATCCATGTTCAATGTTCCTCACAGCAGTGGAAAAAAGAAATCATAAATATTGTTAACAATTGCAAATACAAAACATCTACTGATTTAAATGAAATTGACATGATAGTTGTAAAACAGGTCATTGAAGGGATTTCAGAACCATTAACATATATTTGTAATTTGTCATTTCAAACCGGTAAATTTCCCAATGAAATGAAAATAGCCAAAGTTGTACCGCTGTATAAGACTGGGGATAGACACCACAAATTATAGGCCTGTTTCTTTGCTTCCACAATTTTCCAAAATATTAGAAAAATTATTCAACAATAGATTAGATAAATTCATAAACAAACATAAATTACT
The DNA here is from genome assembly GCF_902500255.1 of Thalassophryne amazonica. NCBI lineage: Eukaryota > Metazoa > Chordata > Actinopteri > Batrachoidiformes > Batrachoididae > Thalassophryne > Thalassophryne amazonica. Next base: position 96,833,779 of record NC_047113.1, on the reverse strand, counting down.
TATTGACAGTCAATAAGGATTTAGAGCAAATAGTTCAACATCACTGGCATTAATAGAATCAGTTGAGGAGATCACAAATGCCATAGATCATAAATTACATTCAGTTGGAATATTCATAGACCTTAAAAAAGCTTTCGACACAATCAATCATGATATATTAATCAATAAACTTCAACGGTATGGGATCAGGGGATTAGTGTTGCACTGGGTGAGAAGTTATTTGAGTAACAGAAAATTTGTGAAGTTGAGGGAATATACATCATCATGCGTGGACATTGCTTGCGGTGTCCCACAGGGGTCAGTATTGGGTCCGAAACTCTTTTTACTTTATATAAATGATATTAGTCCAAGATATTAAAATTAGTATTATTTGCAGATGACACAAGTATTTTTTGTTCTGGGGGGATTTGCAGAAACTACTAAGAAACGTCACTACAGACATGGGAAAACTGAAAATGTGGTTTGACAGAAATAAATTATCATTAAACTTAAGTAAAACAAAATATATGTTATTTGGCAATTGTAATAAAGACATACAAGTACAGTTACAAGTACAGGGGGTGGATATTGAAAGCGTATATGAAACTAAGTTTCTTGGGGTGATAATTGATGATAAAATAAACTGGAAGTCTCATATAAAACATATACAGAGCAAACTGTCAAGAAGCATTTCAGTTCTGAACAAAGTTAAATACATTCTGGACCACAACTCATTCCGCATTCTCTATTGCTCACTGATCTTACCATATTTACACTATTGTGCAGAGGTCTGGGGCAATAATTATAAATGTACAACACAACCATTATTCATACTACAGAAAAGAGCTATAAGAATAATTCATAATACTGGTTATAGAGACCCCAGAAATTCACTATTCTTAAAATCAAAACTTTTAAAATTTACTTATCTGGTTCATTTTCAATCAGTACAAATTGTGTATAAAGCAATAAACAATTTACTTCCTGGAAATATTAAAAACATGTTCTTTAATAGAGGAGGGGATTATAATCTGAGGGGGGAGTTTAACTTAAAACAACAGTGGGCACGTACAACATTGAAAGGTTTTTGTATTTCTGTTTGTGGAGTGAGGATGTGGAACAGATTGAGGGTGGAGCTCAAGCAATGTCCAAGCATGAACCAGTTTAAGCAGCGGTATAGGTACATGGTTTTTTCTAGGTATAAGGAGGAGGAAGGGTGTTGAGGGTTAGGGTGTTTTGTTGATCATTGTTTAGTTGTGTGCACTTTGTTTTTCTATCTTGTAAAGATTTAGTATAAAATCTCACGCAATGCATATGTATGTAGGTATGTATGTAGGTGTATGTAGGTATGTGTATATATGTATGTATCTACACTAGAGATGTTTATGATGACAGGACTTGAGTTTGTGTTGTGGTAAATGTGTTTGTAGCATGGCCCAAGCAGAGGGTCACCCCATAGAGTCTGGTCTGCTTGAGGTTTCTTCCTGAATACATCGGAGGGAGTTTTTCCTTACCACTGTCGCCTGTGTGCTTGCTCTGGGGGTTGGTAATGAGTATATATGTATGTTTGTATGTATATAAGGGTTGGGCGTTTATAAGCTTTGCTTCTGCTCACCCCCTTTTGGTCACACATGTCACTGTGGAATTGTCTTGTGTATCAGTTTCTTGTTACTGTTGAGTTTGTGTGCCAAATTAATTAATTAATTAATTAATTCATTCATTCATTCAACTGTTTGAGATTGTGATTAAAATATATATTAAGCATATACAAATGAGTTAGAAAACAAATTTAATCACCGCAAGGATATTACAATTGCTTAACGAATGCTCAATTAAGGCTTATTCGTACATTGAAAGAAGAATCTGTACATAAAGTCTTTAAAACTGCATACTTATAGTGATGGGGAAAGAGACTTGAGCTTTGTACATTATTAACAAATGATACATAAAGTATTGAGAAATATTGATAAGTAGTTAATGCAATTGTTACAAATGTTATAACTGATACATTGAGCATAAACTAATGGTTTATTAATGCTTAGTAAAGGCTTAATAATTTGTGAGGAAAAAATGTAAAGACTAAAAATATGATTTATAAAGTATTTTTATCACTAATGAATAGTGTCTGATTTTACGTTTGTAAATGATAAACTAGTAATGATCACCTTTATTAAATGGTTTATAGAGAATTAAAAAATCATTTATAAATGTTTTATAAAGACATTACATATTTTGTTATTAATAATTATTAAGCCATCTATTTATGTTCTTACCAATGAGTAGCTAATAAAAAAGAAAGCTTTGTAAATGTTTTACAAGTAGTTACTTAAGCATTTACTTACACTTTATAAATGCTTTACTAATTCTTTATAGTATGCAGTTAATATAAAGTTACAAAAAAATCAAATCAAATCAATCATGTCTTGTTTGATGAGAAATGGTAGGTCTTGGAAAAAAAAGCAGACTTTATAAAGACATCTCCCTCTCTCTCTCTCTCTCTCTCTCTCTCTCTCTCTCTCTCTCTCCCTCACTCCCTCTCCCCTTCCCTCAACTCATACTATCTCACAGCGCTGTTTTTCCTCTTTTGAGCAAACTTGGAGTGTTTCAACTGTAAAACAAACCATAAATTTCTGATTATAGCAGCAATGAAGGACACGAGGATCCTTGGATTATTTTATTTCGGATTTTGATTCTGGTTTTTTTTCCTCTTTCTGTCAGGTTTTGGTATATGTTTGTGTTTGATTTTAGTTATTTTATGTATATGTGTTCTGTGGGTGTTTGTTCTCTTGTTGGTCTCTTTCTTGCTTGGGCTTTCTCTGTCCCTATCTCTCTATCTGTCTCTTGGTACTTGGTGGTGGGCATGTCACTCTGTCTGACCACACCCATGTTCTTGTGCTGTCCACACACCTGTTCCTAATCTGTAGCTCATCACCTGGGTGTATATAAACTCCACTGGTTGCACTTGTCTCACGCCAGATCGATGTGCCTTGTGCCTTCTCTCCAGCTCTGTTCTTGTGTTTTCTCATCCTGCCAGTCTCATCGTATTTTCAGATCACCTGCCTCTTTGTTTTGACCATGCCCTTGCCTGATTTTTGTACTGTTGCTTCTCTTGGACTGCCTTACCATGTACCGACCCCAGCTAAGTAAACCATTAAACCATTTTACTCTACAGAGCTGTGTTATCAAGTTGTGCAGTTATATCCAGCTACATCTGTCCACATGCCTGATACTTTCCTTGAGTCAGGCAGACTTTCTGCTGTGCCCTGTTGCACTCTGAGCTGCCACACAGCAGTGTGGCCTCACAGAATGTGAAAGTCACTCACTCGTGATCTCTGCTGGTTACAATAATGGTTTCACGATCAGTGGCTGATTTGATATGAAGAAAATCAGAAATATATTTCTTATTTCTTTAATTATTTGCAGTACTATGTGGTGCTGCCTGATGACATCCACAATGGCTGAACCCTGATTATACACATAGTGTATTTCAGATGGCTTTGAGCAAGCCGTCCACTATTTTTCACCTGACTTTTTCAAAAATTGACTGTCCAAATGATGGCTGGACAGCTTGCTGCCTAAAACTATGCTCTTGGTAAAATGGCTTTGCAAACATTGCATGCTGCTGTCTTGCTTTGCAGTATTTTTAGTATAAAATATTTCCAACCAGCAGACATGGTGAAAAGTTGGCCAGCTTCATGCTCGCCTGTTCTGCTGGCTGCAGAGGGAAAAATTACACCATCATTGCCAGAAAGTTTAGAAATAGTAACTTCTATCAAGGTTTTCAAAATTTCAATGGTACTTGAGCTAACTATGAGCACAAACCCTTCTGCTCTCCCAATAAAGAAATCTAAGCTTACAGTAAGGATTTTTGTACTAAGGAGCACAGAATTAGAATTGCTCCTTACTGCAACTGTGAAGCTTTGAATGTCTCTGCTGAGGTCAACAGCCATGTAACAAAAAAAAAAAAAAAAACAATCAGCAAATCTCTGAATTTCAGACTGAGGCAGCCAGGAAAAGAATGGAGAGTTAAGTCAGGACAGACAGCAGAAAATAAAACATGATACACGTATAGCATTCCCCCCCCCCCCCCCCCCCCCCAATTGTTCCTGCAATATTGGTTACACATGGTCACTTGGAAAAAACATTGTGTGTATAAAATTCCCAGCCTTTTTAATTTTGTAAAATGAATTATCAAAGAAATTTTTGTTTTTCTTCTTTTGTGATTTATGAGTTTGTAACTTATACATCACAAAATACATTTTTCACTTCTCTCAGATTCTACCAATGATTGGGCTGAATACATAAAGGCATAGGCATTTCAGGAGCAATGAAAAGTGAGAACACAGTGAGTTAAAATGTCACAGGAGAAAAAAAAAACTCAGAAACTGCTTGGGGTTCAGCAGGATAAATCCTGACTGAAGGCACATCTGTTCTCCCCAACTTACAATTAGATGTAATGCATCATTGGATTATCTCCCAATTTTATGAGCCACATCACCCAAGGGAAAGGATTCATTCTGATTAAACTCTCATTTTGGGTCGTGTTAGCTGAGTAAAGGGCTCCTCCAGATGAGGATATTAAATTGTGGTTAAAATGGAAATGCCTTTTCAGTGTTATCTGTGTTTTTCTGTCTGTGCTCTTGGCAGGGAGCCAGCTGATTTAGGGTTGTAGCTTGATCACAGTTGAGCAGACTGCCAAAGAGGCACATCGAAAGTTGGGATGTATGGAAAATGCAAAAACAAAACAAAACAAAAAAAACAAAACAAAACACTGAGTCTTCCATATATTTTGCTTCTGTTTTATTGCAGACAGTATGAACCCAAGATATTTCATGTTTTGTGTGATCATTTCCTTTGTGAATATACATCCAATTCAATTCAAATCATTCAATTCAATCACATAGGTGACAGTTGTAAGAAAAAACACTCCCTCTTGTGTTCTTGAGGAAGAAACCTCAAACAGACCAGACTCACAGGGGTGATGCACTGCTAAGGCCATTCTAACAGTTACAAACTTACAAGCAGTTACAAAAATAATGGATGATTGTACAAAGTCAATCCAAAAGGTACCTTGTCACGTGCACAAATTTGATCCACACATTGGCTTACAATCTGGCATGCCAGAGAGTAAATTTGTTGAAAACACATTGTAAACTATTGGAAACTGTGTATGGCTGTGTGCAAGTACACAAGAAAATTTTGAATGTTCAAAATCTCTGGCGTGCATTAATTTTGTAAACTACATGTGAACATTGTGAAAATTATTCAAAAACACTGTGTGTCACTGCAAATCATTTCAGCGCAGCGCATCACAGTGCAGCTCGTCTGAACGATTATGACGAGATGTTAAACTTATCATAAACATAATTTTACAGATACTCATAAGGAGGAATGAAAATGCAACTGCTTTACCAAGCCATTACAATATAAATATTATAAATAATTACCTTTGAGACAATTCCAAATGCATATGCCGCATCATGAAGTGCACGAGAACAGCTGCAGCTGTAGAAAATTTCTCTGTGATTCCTGGAGCAATTAGAGGTGGTTTCATCAGCCAGGTTCTGACAGCATATGATTAATGTGCAATGAAAAATTATTTTATATAATGGAGCGTCCAGTGGCACAAAGCACGGCATCCAGGACGACAAAGTGTCAGAGTTCAAGGTTAGACCCATATGGGGCACTGGTCATACATTGACCACTTGCCCCACAGTTATATAAATAATGACGACAATACCTACATATGCAATTGCATAACAAATAATGAAAATGAATGACCACATAATACAGAAAGTGACACGTTGGTCTGAGCGCTGAACAAACAAGGAGGGATGTACCTGCTTACAGCCATGGCTGTAGCAATCTGTGCTCCTGGACGTCCCAACTTGAGAACACATTCTGTGTTTGGAAGGACATGAACTTAGAACATTCCTCCGCGAGGCACATGTCTCCACCCGCTGTCCTCACGTGTAAATATAGAAAACATCTTTCGCCTTTGCGCTGGGCTGCAGCGGCTGCACACAACACCTCCTTCTAGCCCATGAGCCAGTCCTGAATTTTGACCTAATCTGTAACACTTAAGGGGAAAAAAATGACACTTAGAATCCAGCCTCAGTGTATCATGGCCTACACAAAAATGTATGAAAGCCATCCCAGGGTGGTAGCTGTAGCCAGGTAGGGGTCAATGAAGAATTACACAGAGGTCAAAATTTAGAAATGCTCCAGTCATGTTGAAAACTATATCACATTATTTGTCTGATCATAACAATTCCAAAAAGGTATAGTTTGGACTATCTATGATTGAATTTTCTGGAGTTATAGGGTAAAAACAGCAAAAATGGTGACAAAGGTCAATTTCAGTTTGTACAGGGGTCAAAAGGTAAAGTTGCTCCAATTTCAGCAAAAATGATGCAAATTATTGGTTGAAATAAAAGGATCAATAAATGGAATAGTTTTGACTGTTGAATGCTTTGTCTCCAAAGTAAAGGTCAAACAAGGTCAACATCCATTGAATTCTATGACATGTGACATATTTTACCCTGTGACATGATAACTAAGCATGACAGATATTCCTATTCCTTTTTAGAACCCTATTAACCCAAACAATAATGTGCATAATTTTTACTGAAATTGGAGCAACTTTAATATTTGATCCCTGTACAAACTGAAATTGACCTTTGTCACTATTTTTGCTGTTTTTAACCCCATAAATCCAGAACATTCCATCATAGATAGTCCAAACTATACCTTTTTGGAATCGTTATGATCAGACAAGTAATGTGACATCGTTTTCAACATGATTGGAGCATTTTTAAAGCTTGACCTCTGTGTAATTATTCATTGATCCCTACCTGGCTACAGCTACCAGCCTGGGATGGCTATCATACATTTTTGTGTAGGCCATGATACACTGAGGCTGGATTCTAAGTGTCTTTTTTTTTCCCTTAAGTGGTACCGAAAACCTGCTTGGTCCATGGACTATTCATGTCCTTATTGATTTCATGCATTTTCCACACTGATTACAGGCCAGTGATGGTAGCGCAGTGGTAAAGTTTCCATCTGGTAATCAGACCTTACAGGTTCAAATCCCGCAAGTGGCTTTTTTTTTTTTAACCAGGGTTATTTAACCGCAGGATTCTGTATTGCGTCCCCTTTTATGTATTATTTATATCAACCCAGTGATATTCACTAATTATACAGCCGGTTTTTATTCCATTATTCTCTACATCAGCAGTGCGATGTGGTGCAGCTGCTAGCACTGTGTTCCCATGTGCATGAACCATCACAACGGCATCATGCATGCCTGCCCGTCAGTGCAATGTTTTCTTGGTTCTCTCATACAAGCTGTTCTGCTATGAGTTGCCCCGAGTTGTACTTATTCATACAATACTTTTTCTTACTTTGACCTCTGACCTATGACCTTGAAAATTGAATCAATTCTTGCCTATCAAGATAGGAATCATCTGAAAAAATTTCATAAACATATATGAAAAATTCAAACAAATACACATAACTCTAACACTGTTAAACTAACATGAACCACAATTACAACATTTAAAACCCCAAAACCCTGAACAGCCATGTCACAATGTCAGCTCTCCCCAGTTTCTCTGTGATTTTAGCCACACACACGCACGCATACACACACACAGAGGCCACTTGGATATTATAATATAGATTATTATTATTATTATTATTATTAATAATAATAATAATATGTATATGTCGCAGACATGAATAAGAGAAGCATCTCACCATGCCATTTAGGTCCTTCAGACTTTTTTTGACCAAATGCTTCAGGGGAGTATTAGCATGCCCCCCCGACTCCCCACCATTTTAAGCATTATTCATTTCAAATACAAGAAATACAAAAAATATAAGGAATAAAATGTTCTAAAATGATCTTCCTCAATCTCAAACTGAAAGCAAATCTCTAAAATTTGGTAACCCCTGTAAATAGTTTTATTAGCCAGTTTTCTTCAGAGAAGTCAGGGGATGGAAACATCAACATTTCCAAGTCACTGAATGTCTTGGACTTCATTTACGTACATCAATTATAAAGAAGTACAAAAGGTCTTCTTTTTAAGAAAATCCTGCTCTATACCACTTCATCAAGAAGCTAGATTTTATACTTTTAATTAATTCATGTCAAGTTGTAGAGACTTGCTTTCAGTTTGAGTTAAAGGAAGATAACTTTATCTAAAATTGTGTCACTCAGACAGCAAAATTAAGAGGTTATATGTTTTATACAGAACAGAGGAGGAGTAAATTACCTGTATTTCTTTCAGCGTGAGCGTCTTCATGTTGTATCATGAATTAACAGCTGCTTGCTTGATTAAAAACACTGAAACACGTATATATAAAGCAACCTGAATTAAAGGAGAAATGCCACTTTTAACAACCTGGACCTCATTTCTGGCATAAAATATGGTCATTTACCAACAACTTTGGTGTCATTATTAGTCCACAGTTCAAATGACGTGTTCATTTTTTTTTCTTCTACTAAGGTGGATTAGAACATTTTGTGGTACAGAGCACTCACTACTGTACAGGAGGAACCAAGCAATACAATATAAAAGTCAATATGTGTCACTGATTTCAAATGCAGCTCTTGTCAACCAGACATGCGGTGCCGTGGCATGTCAATCATCTGTGTACAATCAGATTTCAGGGGAGTCCAGTGCATCCCTGTCTTTCCTGTTTCACTGTGGACTCAAAATTTGGCACTTCCTGTTTGGGACTCCCTGTACTATGAGTGAGCTTTGCACCACTGTGCGTCGCTTTGCTCATATTATATTTTATTATTTCTATTTTATTTGATTTTTAAATGGACCAGAAAGGAAATGTGTTTCCACTTTCTTGTGTCATCCATGTATTTTTAACGCCTTTACAATTGTATTATGTAGTTACACTGAATTTACAAAATAAAATCATGCACGTATGCATGCACACTTTCAATATATAAATGATTTACCACCCCTGCTGAATTGTCATGTGAGTCCAGAATGTAATTATCAATGTCCATTGTTCAGTATTGTTAGCTAATATCCATCGTTTCTCCAAATTTATTAGTCCTATCAACTTTTCATTTTCACACTGTTCATCCTTGACCCAACATACATAAGCATACCAAACTGCAAATGTCAGCTCTCCACAGTTTCTCTGTGATTGAAGCCATGCACACACAAGCATGCACACATACATGCACACAGAGGCCACATGGCTTTTATAGCATAGATGATGATTTTCCTATTTCACATATTTTATTTTGTTTATGCCATTTCAAATACAAAAAGTAAGTCAGATTTCTCAATATAAAATTTCTAAAATGATCTTCCTTAAACTCAAACCCAAAGCAAATCTCTACAACTTGATATAAATTAATTAATAAAAAAAAAACAAGCTGATGTTTTGCACAAGTATTGCCCCCATTGTTATAACACCTGTAAATAATCAGTTTATGTCTAGTTTTCTTCAAACAAGTCAGGGGATGGATACAGTAATATTTCCAAGTCACTGAATATGTCTTGGACTTTATTTATTTTGTTTTTATTTTAACAGGCATTTTATTTTTTGAACAGGTATATTGAACAGGGGCCATACATACAACGTTGCCACAGAAAATGGAAAAATGTGATGCATATAAGATATCTAGCTTCAGCTAATTTGCAGTCCTTCCCTGGTCAGGCTTTAGAATAGAATAAAATACACAGAAACAGTGAATAACACAATGAATATTTCTGACATCTCCCAATCCGGAGCCGAGTCACCTCCAAAATTCAGTTTAGTCTTCCATGCCCAAATATCTATCTGTCATGCAAATTTGGTGAGAATCCGTGTAGTTTTAACAGAATCCTTAAAAGCCTATAAAGTGAAATCCTGAGCCAGAATCCAGATCCGCATCCGGATCACTTCCAAAATTCAGTCGAGTCTTCCATGGCCTAATAGCTTTCTGTGGTGCAAATTTGGTGAGAATCCGTGAAGGAGTTTTGATGTGCTCCTTCAAAGTCAAAATAAAGTGAAATCTTGATCCCGAACCCGGATCCAGTTCCTGATCCCCAAAGTTCAGTGGAGTCTTCCATGCCCTAATATCGATCTGTGGTGCAAATTTGGCGAGAACCCGTGAAAGGCTACCCTTCAAAGCCTATATAAAGTGAAATCTTGATCCAGAATCCAGATCTGGTGCACCTCCAACATTTAATGGAGTCTTCCATGACCTAATATGTATCTGTGATGAAAGTTTTGTCAAAGTCTGTGCAGTAGTTTTGATGTAATCCTGCTAACAGACCGACAAATAAATAAATCCTGATGATTTTATAATGTGCTTGTCGGGCGTAATTACAGATTAAAACCAGCCCAGTCAAACACACCACTGACTTCATGAATGAAACTCAGGCAATAAAAGATAAAAGATAAAAGATAAAAGGCAATATATATATATATATATATATATATATATATATATATATATATATATATATATATTATTCGTAATGGTTTTAGGAGCCACGCTATGCTGAAGACTGTTTTTTTTTTTTTTTTTTTTTTTTTACAGTTTTAGATAGCTTCTTTACAGGCAGGGGTGGTGGCCAAGTGGTTAATGCATGTTGGTTTCAGTGCAGAAGGCTCCGGGTTCAAATCCCACCCCTGCCACATTTCTCCATGTAATGTGGAGTTGCATCAGGAAGGGCATCTGGTGTAAAACCTGTGCCAATTCAACATGCATATCCACCTCGGAATTGCTGTGGGGATCCCGAGTGAAAACAAGGGAACAGCCAAAGGGACTTACTTTACTAGATAGTTTCTTTACATGTGCATCAAACTAAAGTTGAGGCTCTTGAGTTACACCTAAATATTTAAACTCATCTCTTTAGTATCAATTGTGATGTGAAATTTGTCAGGGATGTTCTTTCTTATTGGAATACACATTGATACTGTTTTTTGTAATTAAGTATGGAGTGATTCCTGTGTAGCCATTCTGAAACAGTAACCATATGTCTACTTAAGATCGATGAAGCTTGATAGGGATTCTTCTTCTGTGTGATCAGCATACATCTGACAATCAGTGTCTGTACAAATCATTGGCAAATCATTTATGAAAAAGCCAAAAATAATAGGACCTAAAACTGATCCCTGTGGCAGACCAGTCTTACTGTTCAGAGATGTTTTCACATTCTGTAAGCGAACACACTGTTGCTGATATTTCAAATTTGAACAAAGCCAACTAAACAGCAAGAGCAGAAAAACTAAACTGATGTCTTAATTTACTGGCAAGTATCTCATGACTGACAGTGTCAAAGTCTTTCTTCAAGTCCAAAAACACTGCTCCAACCACCTTTCAATTGTCAAGTAAACATTTTATTCTCTCAATGAAGTGACACAGTGCCATCTCAGTTGAACATTTTTCATTCACTCATCTTCAACCGCTTATCCGGGTCGTGAGGGTAACAGCTCCAGCAGGGGAAACCAGACTTCCCTTTCCCGGACAACATTGACCACCTCTGACTGGGAAATCCTGAGGTGTTCCCAGGCCTGTGTGGACATACAGTTGTATGCAAAAGTTTTGGCACCCCTCGTGATTTCTGTGATTTTTCCTTTATAAATTATTGGTTGTTTGGATCAACAATTTCAGTTAAATATATCAATATAGCAGTGAAGTGAAATGAAGTTTCTAGGATTTACAGAAAGTGTGCAATAATTCTTTAAACAAATTAGACAGGTACATAAATTTGGGCACCCCAACAGAAAAAAATACAGCAATATGTAGTAGATCCTCCTTTTGCAGAAATAATGAGTCTGGATTCTGGTTGAAGGTATTTTGTCCATTCTGCTTTGCAAAACATCTCAGGCTTGTTGGTTTCTGAGCATGGACAGCCCGCTTAAAATCACACCACAGATTTTCAATAATATTCAAGTCTGGGGACTGAGATGACCATTCTAGAACATTGTACTTGTTCCTCTGCATGAATGCCTTAGTAGATTTTGAGTAGTGTTTAGGGTCGTTTTGTTGAACGATCCAGCCCCGGCTCAACTTCAACTTTGTCACTGATTCATGAATATTATTCTCTAGAATCTGCTGATATTGACTGGAATCCATGTGACCCTCAACTTTAAAAAGATTCCCAGTACTTGCACTGGCCACACAGCCCCACAGCATGATGGAACCACCTCCAAATTTTACTGTAGTAGCAAGTGTTTTTCTTGGAATGCTGTGTTCTTTTTCAGCCATGCATACCACCCCTTATTATGTCCAAATAACTCAATTTTTGTTTCATCAGTCCACAGCACCTTATTCCAAAATGAAGTTGGCTTGTCCAAATGTGCTTTAGCATACCTCAAGCAACTCTGTTTGTGGCATGTATGCAGAAAAGTCTTCCTCTGCATTACAGTATCTCCTTGTGCAAAGTGCACTGTATAGCTGAACAATGCACAGAGGACACTATCTGCAGCAAGATCATATTGTAGGTCTTTGGAGCAGGTTTGTGGGTTGACTATGACTGTTCTCACCATCCTTCACTTCAGCTTATCTGAGTTATTTCTTGGCTTGTGACTTTGGCCCTTAACTAGTACTGTGCCTGCTGAAATCTCTGAGATAGCTTTTTGTATCCGTCCCCTAAACTATGATGTTGAAAACTCTTTGTTTTCAGTCATTTGAGAGTTGTTTAGAGGCTCCCATGTTGCCACTCATTAGAAGAGATGCAAAGAGGAGAAACATTTACAAATGGCCACCTTAAATACCCTTTCTCATGATTGGATTTGCCTGTGTAAGGAAGTCAAGGTCAGTGAGCTTACCACACCAATTCTGTCTTCTAATTAGTGCTAAATGTATTCAAATCAATAAAATGACAAGGGTGCCCAAATGTATGCACCTGCCCAATTTTGTTTTAATAATTATTGAACACTTTCTGTAAATCCTAGAAACTTAATTTCACTTCTCAAATATCACTGTTTGTCTGCTATGATATATTTAACTGAAATTGCTGATCCACTGTGGCTTGAATGAATGAATGAAAACTGTTTATTTCGAACATTTGATACAACACAATTACAAGATAGATCATGAATACAACAACAAAAAAGTTCCTACTGTGTACCCAACATGTCCGAAACGGGGTAGGGTGAAGCATCAGCTTATTTATCCTACCCCTTCTTCCCCACAACCAGTAATACCCTTTGCCACATATACACATAGATTCCTGCACACCTAAACCGATATATATATATATATATATATATATATATATATATATATATATATATATATATATATAGATATATATATATATATATATATATATACACACAACATAAATATACACCTACACATACCTACTTACATACAAAATACTATATATTTACAAGCCGAAGCAAAAAACAAAAACACCCTAACCCCATTACCCTTCCTCCTCCCTATACCTAGAAAAAAACATATTTTTGTACCGCTGTTTGAACTGTTCATGCTTGGACATTGCTTGAGCCCCACTCCCAATCTGTTCCACATCCTCACCCCACAGACAGAAATACAGAAACCTTTTAATGTTGTTCATGCCCACTGATGCTTTAAATTAAATTTCCCCCTCAGATTGCAATCCCCTGATCTGTTAAAAAACATATTTTTAATATTTGCTGGAAGTAAATTGTTTATTGCTTTATACAACGAATTGTACTGTTTGAAAATGACCAAGTCGTGAATTTTAAGAATTTGGATTGTAAAAATAGTGGATTTGTATGATCTCTATAGACAGTATTATGAATATTCTTATAGCTCTTTTCTGCATTACTGATAGTGATTGTGTTGTACCTTTATAAGGTATTACCCCATACCTCTGCACAGTACTGTAAATATGGTAAAACCAGTGAGCAGTAAAGAATGCGGAGTGAGTTGTGGTCCAGAATATGTTTCGCTTGTTTAGAACTGAAATGCTTCTTGACAGTTTACTTTGTATATGTTTTATATGAGTCTTCCAGTTTATCTGATCATCTATTATCACCCCCAGAAACTGATTTCATGTACCCTTTCAATATCTACCCCCCCGACTTGTAACTGAACCTGTATGTCTGTATTACAATAGCCAAATAACATGTATTTTGTTTACTTAAGTCTAATGATAATTTATTTCTGTCAAACCATATTTTCAATTTTCCCATTTCTATACTGATCCTCCTCAGTAACTCCTGCAAATATCCCCCCCGGAACAAAAAATGCTTGTGTCATCTGCAAATAATACTAATTTTAATATTTTGGAAACATTGACAATATCATTTATATAAATTAGAAACAGTTTGGACCCAATACTCACACCTGTGGGACCCACAAGCATTGTCCAAGCATGATGATGTATATTGCCCCAACTTCACAAACTGTTTTCTGTTACTTAAGTAGCTTCTCACCCAGTGCAACACCAACCCCCTAATCCCATACTGTTCAAGTTTACTGATTATATGTCATGAGTGATTGTATCAAAAGCCTTTTTAGGTCTATAAATATTCCAACTGAATGTAATTGTGGTCTATGGCGTTTGTAATCTCCTCAACTGATTCTATTAATGCAGTGATGTTGAACTATGTGCTCTGAATCCATATTGACTATCAGTAAGTAATTATATTTATTATGAATTTGTCTAATCTATTATTGAATAACTTTTCTAATAATTGGAAAATTGTGGAAGCAAAGAAACAGGTCTGTGGCTTTGTGGAAATGTCCCTTCTTTAATAGACAAATTTATTAAATGATGTACGAGCCTGTCAAAATGACACAATGTTTCCTTCAAAAATAAAGAACTGATCCCAAATTTATCCTTCGTGTTTGAGTTTCACTGCATTATGATTTTTATTTTTATTTGATGTGGTCAGGTCAGTGTTAATGTAGGAAGCCTGAACATGAGTTATATTATTTAAGTTTTGAAACTGTTGAGAATTTAAGTAAAATTTGTCTGTGTTGAGAGTTTTGGAAGTTTGATGTAAGTTCATCTACAAATTGTATGAAGTGTGTATTCAATTCATTCACTATTTTCTTGATGTTAAGGAAATATTTTCTTTCATCGGTAAGTTCCTTATTTCTCCATGGTGCTTTGGCTTATGGTGTATTAATATATTTCCAACCGATATGACCTGTTCCCACATGAACCATTTATAAACTGCAGTTACATCAGTTTGAAGAAATACAAACATATGCCACTCTTGGTAAATCTGTGTGGAGGAGGCAGTTCTCAAAAACTGCAAGAAGGAGGAGAGTGAGGAAAGCTACCAAGACACTCACACAACCCAGAAAAAGTTTTAGGCTTTTGTGGCTGTGATTGGAGAAATTTTGGATAGTGCATGTTTTGCATTTTGTATCACCAGTTACTCATGAAGTGGAGCAGAGAATGATTTTCTTTCACTAAATCCTTAAATCTAGGATTGCATCTCAGATGTACCTTCTGGCAAATTATAGCAAAACTTTCAAGTCCTCTTTTAAGACTAGAGCACAGCACTCATAGAGTGCCACCTTTCACCACACTAATTGACAATTCCACAATTTTTTACCTTGTAAAAAATTTAAGGTCAAAGTCCTGTTAGAAGTAACTTTCATAAGCTAAATTAGATAGGAGTATGTATTTAATTCATGCACTTCAAAGGTTTTTGTTGTGTTGTCCCTTTTAAAATAACGCCTAACAATACACACACCAACAACAACTGAAGAAGTAACCAAAAAAACAAGCCTATGGGCCCCTTCACACTTAGTACGAATAAGTACAAATCAGGGCGAATCACGGCGGAACAGCTCATATGAGTGAACACGGGAACACAGTGCCAGCAACAGATGTTTACCCACATTCAGATCGCCTGCTGTGTGCTATGATCTGACGTTCCGTTTCACGTAGGATAGCCTGTCAATGTGCGCTCGCTCACTGCAGCCCATTGCAACAGCGATGTATGTTTTTATGTATTTCCACGTGAGGATAGTAAGCACACACACGCACGTGTCCGTCAAAACATGGTACGTGTTCTGCAACACTACCTCTAGCCTTGGTGACATGAAATTTTGGGTCCCACGGGGGTCCGTTGCTTTTCTTCCTTTATATAGCACCCCTTGGGCATATTTTGTGGCATTTTGGGATTGCCTTTCATTGCTCTTCAGATGATACTCAATTGTACATGCCGATAATTGCTGGTATTCTTAAACACATAAAATCCTTAGAAGATTGCCTGGCATCAATGAGTAGCTGGGTGTCTGGTAACTTCTACTTTCAGTGCTGATAAATACTGAAATGATGGTTCTGGTCCAGCGAGACATTGTGTATCAATTTGACCAGCTATCGCTTAGCTTAGTTCATGTGTTATACATCATACAATTTTATTTTGATACAACTATTCTAACCCTGCAGCACATGGGGTGGAAAAATTGCAATGGTGTGAGTGCAAACCAGCAGCAGTAATCTACTGTTCACAAATGAAATCAAAGCTGAAAGAACTAATCCTTTGTCCTTTAACTGACCCACAGGAGAGATTAAAAAAAAAAGTATTTCATGTCACTGTCCACCTAGTTGGTGAAAACAAACTGTCATGGGGAGTAGCCTTTTGGTCTTTGCCTCCGGGAACTGACGTTGATACCACTCAACAGCTTGCAGCGGGTATTGGCGCTGCTGTTCATTAGGATCTGATTGTAATCCTGGCTAACTGCAGCTCCTCGCTCAGCAGAATCATTGACAGCAGCAATGTTATCCAGGACCTGCTGTGATGACTGGAATGATGGGTCAACCTCCCATTCTGAGGGGTCCTTTATGAGGACCATTGAATGCCTCAAAAAGGCGACACGAGACAGGATGCAACAAAATCTGCCACAAATGTACTGATGTATCCAGTCAATTGCTCAAAATGTCACTCGCATGTCACAAAAAACAGGGGCTGCGACAGTGGTTAATATTTTTCAAATCTCATGAAATTTCATCCAATTTATGTTACCCTTAAAGGGACCAAAAAATGAAGAAGCACCTTGAAAATGTTGAAGTTTGTTTTGCAGGACCACCTTAGACAAAAGGAAGGGAGCCAACCACCACCACCACGACCGGGAGCGCACAGACCACACAGAAACCACCCACAAAACGTGCTCACAACAATATATATGATAACAAGAACCTAACCAATTTATAAATACATTAACAGTTAAAAACAATACAGAATTAACAGGAAACAAAAGAGGTGAGATCTTTTTTAAAAAAACTGTTGAGGTCTAAAGTCTAAGGATCTAAAAACATTTCTGGATTCACACGCCCACCCTTGAAACATGTCAGCTACCTACTTTATAAACAGTACCCAAAATAGAGCCATGGATCCCCACAGGCAATGCACTAGTTATTTTTAAAACAATAATTACAACAAAGTCTTAAATTATTTCCCACTGATGAGTTAAACTAGATGAATTTTCATTGTCCATTTCAGCAGACAAGAAAGAACCAACCTACATTACAACACTGCGGTACAATGCTCCTCTTGGCCAGAGTACACCAAAATGTTATTAGACGTTGTCAGAATGCAAGTGATCCCTTTTTTGGGATCAGTAAAGTTGTCTGAAGTCTGAATGCAAGTGTGGTGCAGCACAGTGGATAAGTGGTTGGCAATCTTGCCTAACAGCAGAAAGGTCTGGGCTCAATTCCTTTCTGTGTGGAGATTTCATGTTGTGTCTGTGTTGGGTTTCTTCCAGGTCCTCCACTTTCATCCCACCATCAAAAACCATGCACATTCGGGTCATGCTGCTAACCCAGGATGTTTGCCTATATCTGGAGTTGGGTGTCATTTTGTGTTTCAACGTTTCCAATAAATCCCCCGGTGCGAGATTCACAACTGCGAAACACTGAATAATGCAGCTGCCCACATGTGGTTGGATCATATCTACTTCATTTACAATTGGTTGAATGCAGACGGCACATTTGTGTATGTATGTTCACTAACAATAAATCGCCCTCCTCCACATGTCAACAGTTACTGTCTGCTGTTCACTGGCTGTTGTTTTAATAAGAAAATGTTTCCTGTTCTTGGAAAATCTGTTGGAAACACCCAGAAATAAACACAGACACTCAATGTTTAAAAGATGCACTGCATAACAAATTTAGCCATTGTCTTTGTCATACACTCACATAAATAAAATGGAAAGAAAACAAACACCAAACATTTTTCATAAAATGTTTCTCATCAGCATGCTGGTCTGAGTGTTCAGTCAGGCCCAGAGCATCATCCCTAATCAGAAAGCAAGACAACAGGGATGAGCATGAATTCCTAGTCGAACAGGATAATGACAGATAAACAGAATGAAAAGACTGCACTGACACCAATAACCACGTGTTCCCGCTCACTCTCAATCTCTCTCCTGCCCATTTAGCTCTTTTGTGTCTTGCTATCTTTCATTATTTCCCTCAGACATCCCCTCTTTCATTTGTGTCATATCTTTCGCTCTTCTTTTATCTCTGTGTCAGCAGGCGCTTTGTCTCCTAGAACAAGACAGTGATAAGAGGCGCATTAATTCTCAGTGGACGTTGAACATAGGAACAATAATGTCATGCACCAAAAACATTCCTTATTGTTTTGTCATTGATTATCCCCATAGCCAAAATGTTCATTTTGCACAGTGACAAAAACGTGCTATTTCCTCTCAATGTCTCATTGCACACATCAGTACTGAAGCCCATGTGAAAAATTTTAGCTTGGCACAAGGTTCCTAAGGTAACTATTGCATTGTTTTCTTCATTACTCTAATTTAAAACCAATGGATTCCTCAGCACTTAAGTGGATTGTAAATTCAAGTAGTGATGGAGATGAGAAGTAAAAGATTAGTGACAGGAGGGCTAGAAAGACTGAAGTTGAAGAGAACGGCAAAGGTTCCTATTGTTCTCCCTGCACTAAGCAGTGCACATCACACCAGAGGTCATACTCCTCATCATCATCTGATGCGGTTGTCATTTTTACGTCATCCCATGTTACGTGCACCCTCTAAATCGTAGTAATACTCATGCTCACATGGGCCTGTTGGTTTTAAAAAGGGTGGTCGGACACTGACCTGGTACATTCATAATAGCTTCTGTTTGTGCCTCAGATGACTAAAAACCTGGTCTACAGGTTCAATCATTCATGATATAGAAATCAATAAATTGGAAAGTTGTAGTATCAGGGGTACAGCATTAGACTGAGATCAAAGTTATTGAAGTAAGAGAGCATTTTGTGAAGTTGGAACATGTCTGTTCATCGTGTTTGGACATTTCTTGTTGTGTCCCTACAGTGTTGGGGCTTGTTCGATAATATCTGTGCTAATTCCTTATTCTATGTTAGTTATAGGCATTATTGAAGGTGAGTCATATATTTAAAAAAAAAATGATAACAATGAATAAAAAAATGTTTTCCTTTTGTGATGTCTTTTCCCCATTTTTGTTTATTCGTAGTTCTTGTAGTCGTGGACTGCGGTTGTTGTTTTTCCATTAAGAGGATGTTTTGTTGTAGCTTTTCTTTGGTGGTTTTTTTTCATCATATGTTTTCAGATACTGATCATGCATTTCATGTAGGGGAGTTCAGGTTTTTCAGGGTTTGTTTACTTCCGGATATAATGGCAGACATTATGGATGTTTCCCGTTGTTTGGGTGGTTTGGATGAGGTAGTTGGGAGTGGTGACATCTGTTGTTCTACTTTTTTTTCATGGCAGTCACCAGAGGGCACCTGGGGTTACTGTACCTGGTTTATTATTGAATCTGAGATTTGCTTTTTCACCGTAACTTGTTGCTTTTGACTATGAATCTGCTGTTTTATTTTTTTTTTAGGATGGACAACATGACTGGTTACCCACTGTTATAGCCACTGTATTTATTCTTACTATGTGGACAACAATGAGCAGTATCGGTCTGGCTATGGTGTGGTAACTGGCAGAGTAAGCTGAATTTTCTGATGTAGACCTTGAACATCAAAGGTATTGGTACCTAAAGGAAGGGTCTTTTTAGTGTGAACTTTTGCTGCATATCTTTTGTGGTATCACTTAGTATTGGCCTGTGTCGTGTAGCCATGCAAACTCAACTTTAAACCTGGACTGTTACGCGGCATTGGACATGGAGGTGCACGTGTGGATGGCATGGACTTGAGTCAGACGCTCCTTTACGATGCCATAGGCATTGGCTTCTGTGAGCTGTTTATCGCTGGTGTGGATGGGCCCCTGGTAAGTGGCTGGACTTGGTTAGCCACACGGACACCATGTGGCTAAGAGGAGGGAGTGTCAAATAATTATTTTCATTCATTTAATTTGATTAACTGTTCCAAATTGGCTTCATAAAAAGGTAGACATGTCAAGTTGGATAAAAGGAATAATCCAGATTATATTTTCGGTGGATGCAATATGCAGACTTCACCAAATGGAGACCAAAATTTTACAATAACTATAATAAGTTTGTGAGACTTATTTGGATGATTGTTATACTACAAAAAGTATCAGTATGATCTCAAAATTACTGGGGATGTTTAAAAGGACCTTGTAACATTTAGCCTTGGACACCAAAATAATGAATAAAATCTCAGGGGGAGTTATACCACTAAGCTGAGTGAAGGCTTGTGCTGATTCATATTGGTATGAGGGGGATATATAATAAGATATACCCATCCAGAAGATTGGCACAGAATATCCACCATCATTTCTTATGTTTCATTATTAGTCTTATTGTCCCTTGTTTCATCCCACAAGGTATTCTAGAGATTATAGAGTAAAAAGAGGCCTGCTAGAATTTTACATATATATTTAGAAGAATATGCCAGTTCAGTACTTAGGGGGGTGCCTGATGAATCTAAATTGATGGTCTAAATTGGGGGCAAAAAGGTGGACGGAATCAATTATGTTTATTTCAATGTGCAAAAGATGGATAATCTGACCAGAGATGCTGTGACTGGAATATAGAATATTCTTAGGCCATTTCATGGATGGCTCAGATATTTAGTTAAAAAAAAGAATATTTCAAATATTTGGTTAAGAGTGTTGTAAATTACTTCCAAACAATATTGTATCTGACGGCCCTGAGGGACTGGCTATGAATTTGGGTTCAATCTAATAGTTGACTTAGTTGGTAGAATATTTTGGCAGATGGTTGGGGCTGGTACCTTCATATTATTACATTCAAATTAACTTGACTTTAGCAGAACTTGTACTGGTCCTGTGTATAAGATGTTTGTTTTTTAAATGCATCACCACTGCCTAAGACCAAATGAGGGGTACCTTTCCCCTGTCAAATGTCACAGCACTCTTAACAAAAAGATACCCATAATTTCCCCTGCTGAAGAAGACTCTGGAAGGAGACCCTGGAAGAAGATGAGAAAGAAGACCAATGTGTTCTTATTGCCTAATTTCCCTGCTAAGAGTTAACACATATAGGCACACGGTTCTTTTGGAAATGTCTTGTGTTTTTATCTTTTCTTTTTTTTTTTTGATTCGCTGATATCCTGTCTAGAGTTTTTGTATGATACACTGGGCAATGATGAATCCTTGCTGCATATAATTTGGTAATGAAGTCCTGCATACATCATTTTTGTTATTGATATGGGTATTGCAGTGCCTAAAATTTGATTTGTCCCTAAATGAAGAGATTTTGACATCATGCACTTTTATTGCTTTTTTTTGCTTATATTATAACATATTGCCACTGACAAAAGAAGAAGTTAAAGGTGATTGCTGACCACTCCATCAGTGTGGATATCTGGTATATTTTCGTTTCGTTTGTGTTTATTATGGATGTGTGGACAATTTCAGAATGAATACTAAGGGTTTCCCATGACACTTGATGAGCTCCCTATTATCGTTGTTATTGCCTTCATAACTGTTATGTGTCGACGCGGGTTGAGGAGCGGACCTGCGTCAGACGGAACCCAGCGCTACAAATAACCAGAAAAGCGGTTCCAAAAACAATATATTTATTTCACCCGCTGGTGCATAAAAAGTGTAAAAACAGAAATAGCGTCCTTCTGGTGGAGTGAAGGCTGGCACGCTCTCCAGCGCCCAAAAGGATCGAAGCCCGGCGCTCCTGGACCCACTACCACCGCCAAACACCCCCCAGGTGGACACGACAAACCGACTCTCTGCGAAGCATAGAAGAGGTGAGGTAAGTTAGCAGTTACAACTAATATCCTTCAAAAGACACACACTATCAGCAACACATGCAGGTCTGTATTTTAAGCTTTATGCAAATGAGCAGCTTCTCACAACAGGTGGAGGACCACTTGTCCGCATGCCACAGCAGTGAGAAGCGAGCTGCACAATCCTCATCACAATTCAAGTATACTGCGTAACAAAATACCAAGTTACTATCAACAATTAGTCAAACACTTAATCACCTTTGATGTGTGCTGACAGCATGTGTCCCTCACCCTTCCTTGCTTCACGGGCTCAATGTGTCAAACCCAGGCGCGGTCCTCAGCATCTCACAAACGAACATCACAAGGTCGAGTTCCCGGCAGTTCTGCTTGAATCACACATGACTTAAATGCAGAACGCCATCCAATTATCTGCTTCAGCTGAAAGTCTTTAAGGTTGCA
Source organism: Thalassophryne amazonica (assembly GCF_902500255.1). NCBI lineage: Eukaryota > Metazoa > Chordata > Actinopteri > Batrachoidiformes > Batrachoididae > Thalassophryne > Thalassophryne amazonica. The sequence goes on along the minus strand of NC_047113.1, from coordinate 96,811,267 downwards.
TGTGAGCACCATTCACAGGTGGCTGCACATGATGTTGATGAGGGTGAAGGATTCTTTCAGCCAGCACCTTCTCCACAGACAAATCAGTTCTCATGCCACCTGGAGAGCAAAGAAAGAAAAGAACACCAAAATATCCAGGCCACACCCCCAAACACACAACAGTACCCCCCTTTAACGGGAAGCCTCCCGGCGACTCGAACAGACCAGGCACTGAGAACAGCACCTCCCTCCCGGGGTCCTCGTCAGGAAGCAGACAGCACCACGCTCCTAAGGTCCACCACAGACAGCAGGACAGGGCACCGCAGCTGAAGGCCGGCTGGCATCAACAAAAGCCCCAAAACATTCCCAGTACAATCCAACACAGAAAAAAAAAACACAAAACCCACCCAAAACCTCCCCAGGGGACCGTCCATCAAACCCCGGGAAGAAAAGAAAAACACCCAAACGCAAAAACCAACACAACCCCACAAACACATACAAACATAAATGCATAAAAGAAAAATAACAAACAAACCCCCCCAGAACGACCTGCAGAGCCCAACCCCCCCAGAAGGCCTTTAACCGCCAGTTCCAGGAGGACAGCCAGAACCAAATCCCACACAGGTCCCCAGGTATACATGGAGCAAACGGCGCCCCCAGAGGACCGTACCATCAACCCAGGAGGTACCCTCCCACAACCCCAGAACCCCAGACTCGGCCACACTTGGCTAGTTGGCCCCAAGCAATTCCCCCCCACAGGACCGTCCCATCAACCCTGGAGGTGGAACCCGGAAGGAAACAGAACAAAATCAAAACTCAACCCCGGAGAACCACAAAAACAACCCGGGGGATATAAATGACCATAAACCCTGTTACCCTCCCGGCACCCCGAAAGACCCCAGGTCCCCTCCCAGAGCCCCTACGGCGGCTTCAATTTTGGCGAACGGCTCAAAAACATTAAGGTAAGGGAACAGGAAAAAAGGGAACAGGGACAGGAAAAACTAACCCAGCCCCAACCCCAAGGCGCAGCGGAGAACCGGAAATACGTCCGGTGCCCCAACTCGACCATACCCCAGCCTCTCGGGAGGGGTGGAACTACCGAAATAGCGAACGGCAACAGATCGGCCCACCCCTCCGACTGAGGTATGTCTCCGCTGCACCACACCCCGGCAACACCAATGACGAACGTACAAGGCTCACCGAGGCTGGAGTGGAAACCGGGAGCCCTAACCCAACCAAGCAAACGCCCCTAACACACCCCCCCCCCCCCCCCTAGGTGCAGAGGTCTTCTGAAGAACGCTCAGCGTACCAACCTGCACCACCCCACAAACCCACAAGACAAACGTCTTGGGGCAAGTGAGGTTGGGGTTAGGGATGTAGGAATAAAAAACAACAAAATAAAACGACCCAACAACCCAAACAGAAATACCTAAAAACACATAAAAAATTACAGCTTAAGTGAGCCAGACGGGCTTCTATCCGCCTAACATCACTCCACCAGACACGCCTCTAACTCCCCAAACAAATTATAACCCCTATCTAAAGAAAACAAAACATTAACCCGTACTAGATTTTTTTTTTTTTTTTATGTGTGTTATTTTGCCTGTCCCAGAACACCTGGAGATACGTCACCATTATTTTTCTTGATGTTTATATGTCGGGGCAATACAGTAATCTCTGCTCGTCCGAGCTGCATGGGCTCGTCAACAGGAGGAGCCAGAGGTCCCATCGGAGGAGCCTCAGTGGAGCGAAGAAGAGACGGCCCAGATCTGTGTCGGGAAAGCCCCGAGATGAAAAAACCCGCTCTGAAGGCCGCCCTCTCTCGCGTCCACGCTCCTTCATCCGATCATCTAGACGAATCACCAACGATATTAGCTCATCTAAATCGTTGGCTCGTCACGGACTGCCGGCTCGTCTTTAATGACTCATTAACACCCATCTACAAACATTCCTCGTAAAGCTGTGGCATTCCAACCTGACTGAGCAGAAACCAGAGAACATTGCATCAAAGCACAGGCTTCGACATCTCCCGTACAAGGCTCTGGACGACAAACAATCGGTTTGGACGCCGAATCTCTGGGTGACGGAGTTATCTGCACCAGTATCGATGGTGCCGCAGCTGGAGCAGCAGGAAGCGGAACGGCTTGCGCTGCAAGCTCCGTAACACGGGCGTCTGTTTGTTTAATTTGGTTTGCGAGATGCTGTAATTGCTCCCATATTTTCTCCAAGTGTTCTGAACTTTTCGGCAAAGGAACCGCCTCTGCCGCTGGGTCCATTATGGAATGGCCGGGAACTACTGTTATGTGTCGACGCGGGTTGAGGAGCGGACCTGCGTCAGACGGAACCCAGCGCTACAAATAACCAGAAAAGCGGTTCCAAAAACAATATATTATTTCACCCGCTGGTGCATAAAAAGTGTAAAAAACAAAAATAGCATCCTTCTGGTGGAGTGAATGCTGGCACGCTCTCCAGCGCCCAAAAGGATCGAAGCCCGGCACTCCTGGACCCACTACCACCGCCAAACACCCCCCAGGTGGACACGACAAACCGACTCTCTGCGAAGCATAGAAGAGGTGAGGTAAGTTAGCAGTTACAACTATATCCTTCAAAAGACACACACTATCAGCAACACATGCAGGTCTGTATTTAAGCTTTAGGCAAATGAGCAGCTCTCACAACAGGTGGAGGACCACTTGTCCGCATGCCACAGCAGTGAGAAGCGAGCTGCCACAATCCTCATCACAATTCAAGTATACTGCGTAACAAAATACCAAGTTACTATCACAATTAGTCAACACTTAATCACCTTGATGTGTGCTGACAGCATGTGGCCCTCACCCTTCCTTGCTTCACGGGCTCAATGTGTCAAACCCAGGCGCGTCCTCAGCGTCTCACAAAGGAACATCACAAGGTCGATTCCCGGCAGTTCGCTTGAATCACACATGACTAATGCAGAACGCCATCCAATTATTTGCTTCAGCTGAAAGTCTTTAAGGTGCATGTGAGCACCATTCACAGGTGCTTGCACATGATGTTGGATGAGAGTGAAGGATTCTTCAGGCCAGCACCTCTCCACAGACAAATCAGTTTCTCATCCCACCTGGAGAGCAAAGAAAGAAAAGAACACCAAAATATCCAGCCACACCCCCCAACACACAACAATAACCTTATATGTGATCTTTTCTTATTTCATTTGATATGGAAATGTAATAATCATTTGTTGTTGGTTGAGTGCAGAATTATCTAACAGATTAATCTTTGGAAATTGATGGGGAAATCATTCAGTTCACATTCAATGATCCTATGAATTTAAAGGTTAGTGACAATTGGACATGACACCTTGATATGGTAGTTTCCCTCCTACATCTTGGTACCCCTGCCTTGTTGGCATGTTGTGTCAGGCGGGTATGGAAGGTGGGATGGCTTATGATGAGTAAGATCCCACCTCATAACTCGGGACAACCTAACAGGCACCGCCACGATTACTTTGATGTCTCAATGAGTCACTACGTGGGCACTGCGAGGGGGCATCAGGATGGGGTCAACTGTCTATGTGCCTACATGTTTGGCAGATAATTGATTTGATTGGAATATTGGATCATACATAGGAATTGAATTATGCCAAAATTATCTTTATTTTGACATGATAGACTCATGTCAAGAGGGGGAGTTGTTAGATAATATCTGTGCTAATTCCTTATTCTATGTTAGTTATGAAGTGTTTCTTAAATGTTAAATTTCACTTCCATCATATGTGCAAGTTTCAGACACAGGCAGATCTCCCCCTGTTGGTGAGAGCCAGTAACATTAAAAATGTGAGACTAAACCACACCTACTGTGATACCCCCAAGGTATAAAAAGTGTTGTATGACTCATTTTTAGGGGCCTTTTCACAAGATGGAAGCTGTCTGTGAGAGGCCCAGGCCTGACTTGCACATGAATTTCAATTAATTCAAAATGAGAAATATAGTGGTTTGGTTTTTGGTAAGGGGCAGAATCACATAAAAGAGCCGGGGGAAATTACAGGCTGAAATTGTTGTTTCTTTATATCAACAATGTAAGCAGATGTAGCCCGATGGTTTACACTTTTGCAGCACATAAGGGTTTTAGGTGACCCCTAAGCTGGTCACTTGGTTATTAATAGTTCATTTATTTGTGTTTTTTTTGTTTGGTTTTTTTTTTTGAGTGACATAAATATCCCATTTTGGTTCTGAATTGCAGGATGAAGAATCAGTATTTTTTTATGACCTAAAATACATTCCCTTAGAAGTTATTTTCAATATAAAACTGATGGTTTATATAAAAAGATAAGTAAATAATTAATATTCTTTACCAACAACAGTTAGTAGGGGGTGTAGATATATTCCACTTCTGTTTTTGGTTCATTTATTGGACACCTTGTAGAGATGCATGCATAGCGTATGGTGATTGGTGATTGAGGCGTTTGGAGGAAGGGCAAGGATCGGAAGCAGGAAAGAGGTGGCTCGAGTTTTTTTTTTTTTTTTTTTTTTTGTTTCCCTCGGTTTTTTTTTCCCCACACCAGAATCTGAGCAGGAGCAGCGACGGTGATTTTGAAAAAAAGAAGCCCGCTGTACGATGACACGCCGCCGTTTAGAGAACTGGAGGAGTAGAGAGGTTTTCCTGAAACCCGTAAGCTCGAACGGACGGGCGGGGAGAGGTTGGTTCAGCATCAGTGGACTTTCTGTGGGGAACCGGTGTTGACTCGACGGGAGTGAGAAGTGGATGGTGGAATCAACACGGTACCGGAGTGGAGTGGACGGGGACATCACAACGTTTCAAGCGTCTGGACATCTGGCTGATTTCACCGATCTCAATGTGTTTGAAAGATCAAGGCTGGAAACCACTTTTGTTCTTCATTGTTTTTTTGTGTTTTTTTTTGTCCGTGGAGCTCCGGAGCTTGAGGTACTGTGTGAATGTGTTGGTGTGGGCCCACAGTTAAAGTACATTACCACTAATAGCTAGTGTGAAGGTTTCCGCACTCTTTGCGGTGTTTAATTGTTCCTTGTTCATGGTTTACTGTTTAGGCTAGTGTCTGTGTGAGGAGGGGTTAGGATTGGGTTAGGCAATTGTTTGAGGTATCTCGTTCAAAGTGAAATGGTAACAATTTTTTTGTTATTTGTCAATTAAATATGGCTGTTAATTTGTAGCCTAAACATACACCACTCTCTGGGTTGATTTTCTTTAAATTGGTTAACAGTTGTGTGATTATAGACATTTATTTAGGTGCACCTGTGTGGTACCCACCTGTGTACAACGAACCCAAGCACCCACCATTCTCGGGTAAGTCCTCAACAGAGTGGTCAGCAGGGTGTTACATAAATGGAGCACCGCTGGGATCAATTTAGCGTTAAAGTAGACTAAAATTAGCCCTAATTTAACTCTAAACTTGGTTTGACCCAGAGAGTAAAAAAAAAGAAGAAAACAATCACATTAAAGGTACCGTAGGTGGAAAATTTTTTAAGTGTAACACGGTAAAGAATATACTACCTCAGGAGGCAAAAAATAAATAAATAAAATAAAATAACACGCTTATTTAGCCTCCACGTAGTTAAAATAAATCAAGCGCAACCAAATTTAGTCTTAACAAGTGATCCTTGTAGCTGCACAATGCTTGGGGATGGCTCAGCTGAGGAACTGGTGGGTTGGAGAAGGCATAGACCAAGAAAACGCCTTGCTGTTGAAAGATGTTCCCCCAGAAGCTGAAGTAACCATCATTGAAGAGGCGCTGCAGACTATTAAAGCGCTTGGGAAAGTAAGAGGAAGAGGAAGAATGTATGACCCGCATTCTCAAAGTCTAACTGTGCTGTGTGAGTGCAGGGAGAAGGTGAATACAGGCACCCTCCCTTTAGATGTCTTGCCCGAGGGGTCTACTGTGCCGTGGAGAATCTTTGGAGCTTCTGAGCAGGAGAATGAATCAACCGTCCAAGCATCTGGTGATGGTCAGAATATGCTACAACACGATTCTAGTCTTCTGCCCCCACTGCAAGCGTCCTCTCCAGAGGCAATCATAAGAGCCGTTGGTGATATTCTGCAACAAACCAACAAGACCACCCATGCCATTGTCCATGCAATGTGGCTTTGCATCAGGAAGCACATACACTTTATTTATTTTTAGCATCTCCTCTTTGCACTTGGGATCACCACAGCAGATCCAGTATGGTGCTCTCTGTATGTTTATTTCACACTAATTTTATGTCAGATACCTTTGCTGAGGCAGCTCCACATTATGAATGGGCAGGGGTGGTCTTGGACCAAGAAAGCTCTGCTCTGAAAACAAGTGCAGTAAGAGCTCAGCCACCACCTTGCCCCTTCTATTTGTTTGCTATAAAATACTTAAAAGCTGTTTTGTTATTGTACTTCTTGATATTGTTTTTGTTTTCATAAAATTTAGTTTTGCTCTGGTTGCCTAGAAATTCCAAAATACGAGGTCTATTAGAAAAGTATCCGACCGATTTGAATCACGTGTGATTACATCAGACATGCTTGAACCCTCGTGGGCATGCAAGAGTTTTTTCACGCCTGTCGGTTACGTCATTCGCCTGTGGGCAGTCTTTGAGTGAGGAGTCGTCCACCCGCTCGTCGATTTTTTTCATTGTTTAGGAATGGCTCAGAGACTGTTGCTTTGTTTGATAAAAAAATTTTCAAAACTGTAAGGCACAACTGAGTGGACACCATCAATAAATTCAGCTGGTTTTGGTAAAAATTTTAACGGCTGATGAGAGATTTTGGTCTGGTAGTGTCGCTTTAAGGATGGTCCACGGCGCCTGACGGCGACCTGCGCTTCGAGGCGGCAGCGTCTTGCCGTTTCAAGTTGAAAACTTCCACATTTCAGGCTCTGTTGACGCAGTAAGTCGTCAGAGAACAGAGAACTTTCAGAAGAAGTCGGCATGAGGAGTTTATTCAGACATTCCATTGTTAACGGTCATTTTGTAATGAAAGAACGTGCGGGCAGAGTCGCATGTCGGGCTGGACCCGACCGCGGGGGGTCGCGGCAGGAAAAACACCTCCGTTGGAAATCTTAACGGGCAAGTTGGAACATGCCAAGCTGTTAAACAATTTCTCAGTTACTCACTTGTTGAAAGCCATTAAAAGCCGCCTGAATTCTACAAATGGTTTTCAACACGGAGGTGTTTTTCCTGTCGCGGCGCACACAGATTTGCCGAGTCGTCATGGAAACGACTCGGCGAATTTGCGCGTACGTCTTTCATTAAAAAAATGTCCTTAATCAGTGGAATGTCCGCATAAATTCCTCATGCTGGCCTCTTCTGAATCTTCTCTGTTCTCTCACGATGTCCTGGGTGAATTAAGCCTTAAATTAGGATGTTTTCAGCTCGAAACAGGCCAATGACGGCGCCTGGAAGCGCTGCAGGACGTCCCGCTCCGTGGGAAGTCCTTACACCGACAGAAACACCCCATAATCTCTCATCAGCCATTAAACCTTTCACAGAAAACCAGCTTAATTTCTCGAATAGTGTCCACTCGGATATTCCTCACAGGTCCAGAAAAAATTTTGATAAAGCAACGCGCGCCGTCTTGAGCAGCGTGTGAAACAAAGGAATTCAGCCGAGAGGGCGGGACCACATCTCACTCAAGGCCTGCCCACAGGGAAATGACGTCACCGACACACGTGAAAAAACTCACGCATGCGCACGAGGGTTCAAGCATGATTGGTGTAATCGCATGTCATTCAAATCCATATAGTTAAAAAAAAAAAAATAAAAGGGTCGGTTTATTATCTAAGAGACCTCGTATATCGATGTTATATTACCCAAGTGGCCTCTGTGCGTGTGCGTGCATGTGTATGTCTTGGATCATGGAGAAACTGGGGAGAGCTGACATTTGCCATTTGCTATGCTTATGTATTTTGGGTCAAGGATGAAGGCTGTGAAAACGCAAAGATGATAGGACTATTTTTTGATGGAATATTTTTGGAGAAATTAGCGATAATAGCTAACAACAGTGAACAGTGGATGTTGTACTGCAATGCGCTATGGGAATTTGGGGTTTTGGAGTTTTAATTGTTATTGTGCTTCATGTTAGTTTAACAGTGTTGTTAGTGTTATTACCTCCGCCAAGGAAGTTATGTTTTTGGTCGAGTTTGTTTGGTTGTTTGTTTGTCTGTCTGTCTGCTTGTCAGCAGGATAACTCAAAAAGTTTTGAATGGATTTTGATGAAATTTTGTGGAGTGGTTGGAAATGACAAGAGGAACAAGGGATTAAATTTTAGTGGTGATCTGGATCACGATCCGGATCCAGGAATTTTTTAAAGGATTCTTCAGCATTGCAGGATAGGGGGAATTTTGACATTCTGGTTTCTAACTCCACAAAAACAAGGCAGAAAGGCTTGAAAAAAATTAGGGTGTAACATAGTCAAATGTTCTATCAAACAACAAAGTTTGGTGATGATCGGATCCCGATTCCGGATCTGGTGATCCACAATCGGGGGCGTAGGCAGAAATCATAAAACGGGTGGGCCCAGAAAAAATCAGACGGGCCCAACCTTTGGGGTTGTAGGTAAGGTGTAGGTATTATAATACACCGTTTGAAAAAGTATGTCTCGTTTGGACATAGCAAGCAACGTTATCATTTAGCCTACAGCACTGGCAAAGTCAACACACAGACGCGACACGTCAGACACAAGTACTCTTCATGGATAATGCAAGCTGCAGTGCAGTGCCACACACGCGCACACACACACACACACACACACACACACACACACACACACACACACACACACACACACACACATTCAGTGCAAGTCTGGTAGCCTACTTGGCTGGGCCTAAACCCAAAACATCAATAGGTATTTAAATAAGGCGTTGTTTCAAAAATGAATTCCAAGTTTAATGATGAACACATCTCAGCCAACTGCACAGATGCAGTGTGCACAGTTACACTGCAAAGGGTCAGACAACGCAACGCTTAGTCATGTAAAGTCATTTAAAATTAAAAATTCAAAATATATCCGCAACATGAAAACAGGTTGGCTTGGCGGCCAAATTATAAAATTGATAAACAATGGAAACCATGGCTCGGCAGCCAAATTAAAAACCATCAGAACGGACACCAACATGATTCATGGCAGTTGCAATATAATATTAACAATTAGGCCTATTTAGAAGAAAAAAGTAATTAATGGTCTCACACTTACATTTGATGAATCCTTTTAATGCTACAGCAGGAGACGACGGGGTTTTTTGTTGAACTTATCACGTCATCATAGTCCAACGATTCGGTCAGTTCTCTTTCAAGGGAAAGCACAGAGAGTGCATTCAGTCTGTGAGTCAACATGGATGTTCTGGTGGATGTTTTTATCCAATTAACAGTAGAAAACAGCAAAATCCGTGAAGTAGTCAGCGCTATTTTTTGCAATTATTATAGTTGTTTTAAGGCTGTAAAACCCCTCACTACACACTTTATACACTTTTCTCAAACAGGTATTAACATTTTCTCACTTTTCTCTCTTGGGGAAAAAAAACTCTCTTTTTCATCTGTGCGAGAAGATTATAAACAAACACATGCAGAACACAATGCGCATACTCTCCCTTCACTCACTGCCTCCGGAGGTACGGATGCGGGACCCGCAAAGAATCCAAGTCCTCTCAGAGCTCTGCGTCCTCTCAGAGCTCTGCGGCTGCGGTCAACATCCACATCAAACAGCAGCATAGTCTCTGGACCTGTTGCCAGATTTGGCGCAATTCCGCACAGCAGAGAGGGAGGGCGGGTGTGAGTGGCCCGCTGCTGCGTTTATCGAGCCTGCAGAAAGCGCATCAGAGGCAGTGAGAGCAATCGCGGTGATGCCGACCAGTGCTGCGACCAGCCCGCCTGAAAAGGATGCAGAACACAATGCGCCGTAAAAAAAAAAAGCATGCAAAATTGCTCTAAAAAAAATCTGCGAAACTGCGAGGCCGCAAAAGGTGAACCACGTTATAGTGAGGGACCACTGTACTCTGAAAATGAATTAATAAAAATCACAGAAGATAAACCAGATTTTTTTGTCAAAATTTATTAATTGTCGCTCAGTGCTAATGCAATACCATATCATAGGAATACAATGAGGCAACAACAGGTGACTGTCGAATGTCGACTCAACCTTCTCATTGGATGGGGCGGGTCTGGCTGACAAGTGGGCGGGCCCAGGCCCATCCAGGCCCGCCCCTGGCTACACGTAAGTCCAGAATATGCAAAAAATATAGGGAAAATGTGAGAGAAAATGTGTCAGTGTGAGGTGACAAATGAAGCTAGAGATGCACAACTAACACCAAATTGTAGCGGAATCTGTACTGATTCAGTAAGGTGTCATCAGATTTGATGTAGCTTCAAATGTTATGGAGCTAGATCCAGAAGAAAACCATCATTACCGAAAAATCATTTTTATACAATAACTTTTGAACTAATAAAGACATAAAAGTGATTCCAAGTTCTAGTGGTATGTTTTCATGGTCAAGGATGTCAAATATACAGGAAAGAAAGTGTATGTATCATAGTTTTGGTTGTAACGCTGAATTGTTGAATAGATCGCTGTGCCAAGGAGGGAATCTCTTTAGGGTCAGTGACCCTATGGCCTTGGCGGAGGTTTGCACTCTCTGAGTGCTTCTAGTTGATTTATTATGTTTTCAGAGTTCAATTCATTTAGTCAGTTTAGTTAACTGTCATGTTGCTCTTATTTTGAGGGAAAATTGTAGTGCTTTCGATGACTTCTGCCACCATCTCTGTTTGTAGGTGTGTAAAAATAGAAGCACATGCTTGGGCCAGAATGCAGAAAAGACAAAAACTCTGCCTGTATGTGTGCCTATAAGTTCGATCACGGACAAACTGAGGACAGATGACATTTGCTGTTTGGTATGCTTATGTATTTTGGATCAAGGATGAACGGTGCCAAAATGGAACACTGATAGGACTAGTGTTTTTGCATGAATTAGCAATATACCTAACAACAGTGAACAATGGACATTGTGCTGCAATATACCATGGAAGTTTTGAGTTTTAAATGTTGTTATTATGGTTCTTGTTAGTTTAACAGTGTACTTATTTATTGTGTATTTGTAGTTGAATTGGTTTAGTCACTTTTGTTAAGTATCACTTTGCTGTTACCATCATCGAAAACTGTCATGCTTTTGATGTCTTCTGCCACCGTCTCCATTTATGGGTGTGTAAAAATAGAAGCACCTGCTTGGAACAGAATGCAGAAAGACGAAAAGCTCTGCATGTGTGTGTGTGCATGCAAGCATGCATATAACTTTGATCACAGACAAACTGGGGAAAGCTGACATTTGATGTTTGGTATGCTTATTTAGTTTTGGTCAAGGATGAATGGCTCTAAATGGAATAATATTTTTGGACAAACTATGGATATTAGCTAACAACACTGAACAATGGGCACTGCTAACTACATTCTGCATTCACACACTTTTTCAGCAGGGGGTGGTAAATCATGTTTATATTAAAAGTGTGTGTGTGTGTGTGTGTGTGTGTGTGTGTGTGTGTGTGTGTGTGTGTGTGTGTGTGTGTGTGTGTGTGTGTGTGTGTGTGTGTGTGTGTGTTTTTCAATTTCAATTCAATTTCCTTCAATTTATTTTCATTTATATAGCACCAAATCACAACAGAGTTGCCTCAAAGCGCTTCACACAGGTAAGGTCTAACCTTACCAACCCCCAGAGTGACAGTGGTAAGGAAAAACTCCCTCTGAGGAAGAAACCTCAAGCAGACCAGACTCAAAGGGGTGACCCTCTGCTTGGGCCATGCTACAAACATAAATTACAGAACAATTCACAGAACAATTCATGGACGAATATACAAGAAATGCTATTGGCGCACAGGACAAGAGGGTCGCCAACACGAATACCACTCCCATCTCTGGATGGAGCTGCACCTTAAACAGAGAGAAAAAACAGAATCAGGCATCAGAAAGACCAAAAATACTGTATAATTTGCCAGCATTAAACAACAAGAAAAACAGAAGAAATACTAAGTTGATCGCCGGCCACTAGCCCTAAACTTCACTAAAGACCCAGAATTTAGGTAAAGTTGAGGCTGCGGCATGCTCCAACTATACTCAACAAAAATATAAACGCAACACTTTGGTTTTGCTCGTATTTTGTATGAGATGAACTCAAAGATCTAAAACTTTTTCCACATACACAATATCACCATTTCCCTCAAATATTATTCACAAACCAGTCTAAATCTGTGATAGTGAGCACTTCTCCTTTGCTGAGATAATCCATCCCACCTCACAGGTGTGCCATATCAAGATGCTGATTAGACACTATGATTAGTGCACAGGTGTGCCTTAGACTGCCCACAATAAAAGGCCACTCTGAAAGGTGCAGTTTTGTTTTATTGGGGGGGATACCAGTCAGTATCTGGTGTGACCACCATTTGCCTCATGCAGTGCAACACATCTCCTTCACATAGAGTTGATCAGGTTGTCAATTGTGGCCTGTGGAATGTTGGTCCACTCCTCTTCAATGGCTGTGCGAAGTTGCTGGATATTGGCAGGAACTGGTACACGCTGTCGTATACGCCGGTCCAGAGCATCCCAAACATGCTCAATGGGTGACATGTCCGGTGAGTATGCCGGCCATGCGAGAACTGGGACATTTTCAGCTTCCAAGAATTGTGTACAGATCCTTGCAACATGGGGCCGTGCATTATCCTGCTGCAACATGAGGTGATGTTCTTGGATGTATGGCACAACAATGGGCCTCAGGATCTCGTCACGGTATCTCTGTGCATTCAAAATGCCATCAATAAAATGCACCTGTGTTCTTCATCCATAACAGACACCTGCCCATACCATAACCCCACCGCCACCATGGGCCACTCGATCCACAATATTGACATCAGAAAACCGCTCACCCACACGACGCCACACACGCTGTCTGCCATCTGCCCTGGACAGTGTGAACCGGGATTCATCCGTGAAGAGAACACCTCTCCAACGTGCCAAACGCCAGCGAATGTGAGCATTTGCCCACTCAAGTCGGTTACAACGACGAACTGGAGTCAGGTCAAGACCCCGATGAGGACGACGAGCATGCAGATGAGCTTCCCTGAGACGGTTTCTGACAGTTTGTGCAGAAATTCTTTGGTTATGCAAACCGATTGTTTCAGCAGCTGTCCGAGTGGCTGGTCTCAGACGATCTTGGAGGTGAACATGCTGGATGTGGAGGTCCTGGGCTGGTGTGGTTACACGTGGTCTGCGGTTTTGAGGCTGGTCGGATGTACTGCCAAATTCTCTGAAACGCCTTTGGAGACGGCTTATGGTAGAGAAATGAACATTCAATACACGAGCAACAGCTCTGGTTGACATTCCCGCTGTCAGCATGCCAATTGCATGCTCCCTCAAATCTTGCGACATCTGTGGCATTGTGCTGTGTGATAAAACTGCACCTTTCAGAGTGGCCTTTATTGTGGGCAGTCTAAGGCACACCTGTGCACTAATCATGGTGTCTAATCAGCATCTTGATATGGCACACCTGTGAGGTGGGATGGATTATCTCAGCAAAGGAGAAGTGCTCACTATCACAGATTTAGACTGGTTTGTGAACAATATTTGAGGGAAATGGTGATATTGTGTATGTGGAAAAAGTTTTAGATCTTTGAGTTCATCTCATACAAAATGGGAGCAAAACCAAAGTGTTGCGTTTATATTTTTGTTGAGTGTATATATATATATATATATATATATATATATATATATATATATATATATATATATATATATATATATAATCTCATAATACTTACAGGATCTGAGGTGTTAGTAGGTGTTAATGTAGGGCTCATATCGTGGTCTGTTTATGTACTTTCACAAATCTACTTCAACCACTGTGTCATTTATGCTCTTGCACAACCATTTCATTCCATCGGTCAGAATATCATAATATTATGATATTAAGAATAACCCATCAACTTCCTGCTGCCACCACAAATGTCTGATATAACAGGATTTACATTTTCTGGGCAAGAAGGAAAAGAAAACAACCTCTTTGTTTTTTGTTGTTGTTGTTGTTGTTGTTGTTATTGTTCTTGTTTTGTTTTGTTTTTTGGTAAACAAATGTAAATGTAAAATGTATGAGAGATTCTTGTACACCCAAACTGGAGACACTCTGCTGCATGTGTAACAAATGCTAATAGGATATTATCTAAATCCTAAACAACCTTGAAAAGATTGCCACAACTCAGGGTAAGCACTTTTTGGCTGACAAAAATGTGTGTGTGTGTGTGTGTGTGTGTGTGTGTGTGTGTGTGTGTGTGTGTGTGTGTGTGTGTGTGTGTGTGTGTGTGTGTGTGTGTGTGTGTGTTGTAAATCGTGACTGAATTTCTACAAGGGCAACCTGCTATTCTTGTGCACACCCTGCTACAACGTAATGGAGCTCACTTTGTGTCAAACCACTGTTATAATGTCAGTGGTGTATTTATGCAGGTTTCTATTTGTGTGTTTTCAGCAAGTAAACATGTCAAACATGTTGAGCATAGGTCTCCTCACAGTACTCACAGTATGTTCCTGTGCTAGTTCATTCCTCTCATGTTCTCTGTAAATATAACATTCTGACTGAACAAACTGTTTTTGAAAGAAAAGCCATATAAAACTGCTGTGATTTGACATTATAAATAATAGTAATAATAATTTGTTTTATTGAGAAAGCACTTTACATTAAAAGGCAAATCTCAAAGTGCTACACAAAGCAGATTTTCAAGCATGCATAACACATAAATTCAAAACAAAGTAGCTGTCCCATTAATTGCCTATAATTATAATTATTGGCTATATTATAATTATTGCACGATTTTTCTGTGTGCCATGACAGTTTCCAGATTGCAACACATTTATTTTATGAATGATATTCATGTTTTGTGAGACCCGCGTTCATGTTTTGGGAGATATTTTTTCAGTATTCACGTTTTGCAATAAATGGTTTGCAGATAATTCACAATTTGCAGCTGATTCACATTTTGGGGGTTAACAGCCTCAACTCACAAATATGTGACCAGTCTGAATAAGCAACTCAAAAAAAGGGGAAGTGTCAAACTTCCCAAAAAAATATCCCTTTCTGAACTGTGCACAAATTATGTAACTACTATATGTGGCTCTGCGAAAGACTCTGCCTCTCACCCAGTGACTGCAGGGATCCAGCCCCCACAGTATCCTAGACTGGAGTAAGTGGGTATGAAAAATAAATGAATGAATGAATAGATGCAGAAGTCTTAACCCATTTTGACCCACTGGCAACAATTATTGCCGATGTGTATCACTGTCATTTTCTACTCACAATAAAAAAATCTCAAAGGTACTAATGCAACTTTTTCCACTTATAAAAACATCTGGGCTTAAACGGCATAAACTTAACAAGTGATCACAAATTTGTCATTTGCCTACAGTCAGATTAGCTACAAATGAGGACAACAAGCAGCTGGCATTTGTCTTTTGATGGGCATTCCTGTGCATGTGTTTACAAGATGTGCCCTGTAGTGTAGATTTTCAACTTTGATTCAAGAGTTTTTAAAAAAACTTGTGCCAAATCAACATGCAGATCTGCTTTAGATTTGCTGTAATATCACTAAGAGCCCCATCACACTGGAGCACAAATGCATATGAATCACACAACTTTGAATAACAAAACAAATCTAAGCTGCATTTGTATGGGGCAGACATTTGTACAGTCATGTACGAATACTGTTCAAATACCCAGAATGTGGTTCAACGCCGGCTCGAATGATTTGTGCACATTCAGAGAGGAGCAGTTCCCAAATCAAAGTTGACTACACAGAGTGGGTGGAAGGCAAGCAGGGGGAAGTGGGTGTCACACTGCCGGGTGCTGAATGACATCCAACCCATGAACCGATTACATGTAAAGCAGGGTCCCCTGACCATTGCATCAGTGGAGTGCATGTGTGATCGGACTATTACGGACATATGATCACTGATATGCACACCCAGGAGTGACAATGAGATTCGATTCTTGCAAGAACTGTGCTACTCAAAAAAGCTTTGCACGCTTGCATCATATTAAAGATATGAAAGACTGCTCTTAACCCACTGGTGACACTGAGCAGAGATGCTCGACAGGGGAAGACGATTATTATCAGCTTTAGGGTGCTGGCAGGATTACTTTGTCCAACACCTTCCAGCTGAGCTGCAATCATGAGCCAGGTGGACGTGTCAACTTGTTCTGTGCCGCAGAGGGTTTTCCAAGAAGCAGTGAAGAAAGGCAACATCAAGGAGCTTTGGCACAGATATTTGACTGGCCAACAGGGAAGGTTGGAGAACAGTCATTTATAGCTACACAGTTGTGTCAGATTTAAGGAAAATATAAAAAAAAAAAAATAAACAACCACGCGGTGCTTGTTGCGCTCTCAAATCCAAAATGGGGCTCTGCTTATATGCAGCACTTTTCTGCAAAAATGTAAAAAAATAAATAAATAAAGTGAAACAGCCATGCTGGGTCCAGAGCGTGGAGGATTTTCACCCTCCAGCCTCCTCTTACTCAACAGGGGTACAGATTCAACCTGTCATCTTTTATTTTTTGTCCTTTAAACTTGTTTTATGTCACAGTCCAACATGGCACTTGATGCTCAGCATCACAGTGACAACCCGTTCAGCTGTGGGCATTGCAGCGCGGCTCTGAGACGCACTGACTCACTGTGTAGCAGTGGCGACGCCAGAAAAAAAATGTTGTTGGGGGGGGCTGGGGTAAAAGTTGGAGGGGCTCCACAAAATGTCGTCGAAATGAAAAATATATAGTAAATTGCTTTATAAATACCAAGGTATATGTTTTAGTCACCCGTGCACACACACATCACTTAGAATGATTGCCGATCAATGATGTACAGCTTCTGTATATTCTGTGTTATTGCGAGGCTGCGGCCGACGTGCTTGATGAATTCCTGCACAAAAAGTAGTTTCCAGAAAATTGTGATATATTCCTGTGAGATAATAAGTATATCTTATCTAAATCAATTCTAAAATTTACCAGTAATAAAATTATAAAGATTCGTAAGTGAAGTTTTAAGAGTGTCCGTAATAAATATTTAGGAAACCTAAATTTTTGGAGTATGGAGTTAAATTTGTCTCATTAATACTTGCAAATGCACAGAGGGTGATTTACAAATATCCTTTGATTTGTACACATGCTTTGTGATCCACAAACACAAATTTCTGATTTGTAACTTGTGTGGAGGTTTTTACAAATAAATGTTTATTTGCAAAACTGAAAATTGTGTTTGTGAAGGGTGAGTCAGCATTGGTGGATCACCAAACACACACATTCATCACTTTGCTCAGTTACACAGTATTGAGACATTCTCTGTGCAAAACTGCAGTTGAGATCCACAAATATGTCAGTCGCTATTCACATTATTGGCAGAATTATTGGGCGGGCTGAGGGGGCTTAAGCTCCCCCAGCCCCCCCTTGGCGCCACCACTGCTGTGTAGCTCACCTGACCGGGCTGTTACAGATACATGGTCATGCCCTCTCATGGGTTATATAATGTATGTGAATTATGATCATCAGCTTAGCTGTAACTCACATGTAGCTGTGCAGCATCCTGCCCCACGGCAAGTCAACGGCTCTGTGCGATGCACCACTTATGTCCATAATGTGCATGATATTCCAGATACATTGTTAGGCCACCTCATGTGTCAGATGATGTATCTGTATTACCGTGTTATCTTTACTGACAGACCCTGTACAGATGGGCGCAGTGTGTGTCAGTGTGTAACCGAGACTCACTGATTCGCTGTAACACACGACGTATTCGGTGTGACTGCGCAATGTTCACATCTCGTGCACATAATGATTGCGTGCCACAGACTTTGCACATTACTACCCCCCACCACCACCACCACCATCCTCTGCGGAGGGGAGGGGAGTTATGATCAGGGCATACCAGCAGGATTTGGTATGCCTAAGCCATTTTGAAGTTCCCTCAAACGTGATCAGAATGCTCCGAATGCAGCATGAATGTGGTATGACTGAATAT
The DNA here is from genome assembly GCF_902500255.1 of Thalassophryne amazonica. Classification (NCBI taxonomy): domain Eukaryota; kingdom Metazoa; phylum Chordata; class Actinopteri; order Batrachoidiformes; family Batrachoididae; genus Thalassophryne; species Thalassophryne amazonica. The sequence goes on along the minus strand of NC_047113.1, from coordinate 96,793,277 downwards.
CCCCCGTTTCGACAGTGGTGTGCATGTTCTCTACATTTGTGCTGGCTGTGCGAATTTGGCGGATTTTGTTAAGTGTCAAAAGAATGCTGTACGAGGAATCTGAATGCAGCTCGAATTGCACAAATGTCATTCAAATGTCCACTCATACAGCATTCATGCTCTAGTGTGACAGGGAAGACAGTTGCCACATCCAGCCAGGATTTGACATGCTCGAACAATTCGTACAGCCCCTCGAATGCAGTTTGAATGGTTAGAATTGCATATGAATTGCCATACGAATGTCATACTACATTTGTATGGCAGTCAGAATGCAGTATGTCACCTTTTTGCTTGTTTTTGTGTGTGTCTGCCTTATCTCCAACAGTGACCATCCAAACTATTCAACAAGTACAACAACTAGGGTCTGTCATGATATCAGGTTTTGTCAGTACCCTTGGCAAATGTAATTTGCATACCTGTGATGGTAGCTTTAATGCAGAAATGAACATTGGGATTTTAGTGCAACATGCTAACTTCATGTAAACATTATTTCCAGAGATATCCATGCATTTTCCAAGAAGATAATGTAAACCAACATTCATTCTGCAACCATTGCAAAGGCATGGCTGTGGAAGAAGATGCCAGCCATCCTGACCTGTCTCCAATAGAGAATGTCTGTAGAATTTCAAAACAAAAATGCAACAACCTATGACTTTTCTTTGCTACGGGTTACTTCCCCAAACAAGGCCAGTATCCATTTATAGTGGGTGGACTGGGATGATAAAGATGAACTGTTTTAAGGACAAAGATAGGTTCTGTGACCAGGAGTCAAAAAAGCCCAAATCCTTATCTGTCCTGAGCTATCAGGTCACTATAGTCCTCTGGTTACACAGATGAACACAGTGATGAAAGTGAATATTATCTTAATAAATCTTTGGATCTGGCTCTGAACCTTAAAGATTTCAAGATTTAAGAAAACTGATGATTTAAGAAAAAGATTTTGAGTAATACTAGCTACAAATAAAGAGGGCTCAAGATATCATAGCCTTTAAATATCTGTTCATGTCTATGGACTGGAATTAGACTGGTTGTTTTTGACACAATTTAATTCGTTTGTGAAGGGGAAAAGACCTCAGCATGATGCATATAGTCTCAGTGTACCTCCTGACAGCATAAATAAAAGTATATTAAGATATATGAGATGGATTCAGGCACAGATCCACGTGTGGAGAGAGAGAGGATGACTGTATTAGTTTAAGCATTTGCTCTCTGTCTTCTTGGCACCTATTAAAAAGATGACAGTATAAAAATTCAGCTTGGCGTGTTCCCAAAAAAGTAAAGTAAAACTGGTGTTACTTATACAGTGTAAAGGTTGCACAGCCAACATGTAGATGAGCGAGTGACTGACTTAGTTTATCACAGCCAGCTTGTGTAGACAATAACTCAAAAACAATAGCTTATTCTTGTAACTCACCAAATTAAAATAATATATAGATCAAAAGAGCAACTTTGTTTTGCCTGTGTAATATCCATGGATATAAGCTGCCACCTGCTGGATAGTTAGTGGAGGCACCTACCCTCACAATCATCATTTAACAAGTAATAGATGTTGAATAAAATATTGAAAATTATAAACCGGTGCAGTTAAAACTCACATGTAGTTTGCCTGCCTTCTTACCTCCTGGACGTACTGTGTGCTTATTGCTCTGCTGAAGACTTCACACAGTTAGCAAGCCAGCAGCCACAAAGAGTAACATGATGCCAATGTGGGAAAGCTGGAAATGAAACATACAGTAAAATGGGAATGTATAGAACGGTAGACTGGGGATCATACCCAAACCTTTACCTGATTACCTAAAATTACTTATGCAAACACTTTTCTGAAGTATTTATCAAAAAGAAAATGTGGGCAAATGTGGCAGCTTAGTGGTTAGCACTGTTGCCTCACAGCAAGAAAGTCACGGGATCACTTCCCACCTGGGTCCTTTCTGTGTTGAGTTTGCATGTTCTTTCCGTGTTTGCGTGGGTTCCCTCAGGGTGCTCCGGCTTCCTCCCACATCCAAAAACACGCAGGTTCAGCGAACTGGAAACTTTAAATTGGCCATAGGAATGAATATGTTTGTCTATATGTGGCCCTATGATAGGCTGGCCTATTGTCCAGGGTGGGCCCTGCCTTGCACCCTATAGGCTCCACCCTCCCGGTGACAATTAATTGGGGTAAACCAAAGTAGAAAATGGATGGGTGGTTGAGCAAATGTTTGATAAAATATACAAAAGAACAGGAAATTAAAACCACAAATCAACAATAGACATGGCTGGAGATGGTGCAAAAACATTTGTTTCTCCGTAAACTGTATCATTTAATACAAAGACTTTAAAATATTTCTGTTGATTTGATGTTGAAACAAATTAACGCACAAGTGAATGAACATATTGAAAACAGTCAGCTCAAACAGTCAGCTTCTGTATCTATTCTCAAATAGGTGTTGCATGTTGGTCAGTATTACACCCACAATTCCACTGAAGTTGGGACATTATGTAAAATGTAAATAAAAACACAATACAATGATTTGGAAATCCTCTTCAACCTATATTCAATTAGATACACCACACAGACAAGATATTTAATGTTCAAAATGATAAACTTTATGGTTTTTGTGCAAATATTTGCTCATTTTGAAGTGGATGCCTGCAACATGTTTCAAAAAATCTGGGACAGTGGCATGTTTACCACTGTGTTACATCACCTTTCCTTGTAACAACACTCAATACGTGTTTGGGAACTGAGGACACTCATTGTTGAAGCTTTGTAGGTGGAATTCTTTCCCATTCTTGCTTGATGTACGACTTAGTTGTTCAACAGTCCGAGGTCTTCATTGTCGTATTTTGTGCTTCATAATGTGCCACACATTTTCAATGGGTGACAGGTCTGGACTGCAGGCACGCCAGTCTAGTACCCGTACTGTTTCACTACGAAGCCACACTGTTGTAACACGTGCAGAATGTGGCTTGGCATTGTCTTGCTGAAATAAGCAGGGACGTCCCTGAAAAAGACGTTGCTTGGATGGCTGCATGTGTTGTTCCAAACCTGGATGTACCATTCAGCATTGATGGTGCCATCACAGATGTGTAGGTTGCCCATGCCATGGGCACTAACACACCCCCATACCATCACAGATGCTGGCTTTTGAACTTTGCACTGGTAACAATCCAGATGCTCTTTTTCTTCTTTTGTCTGGAGGACGTGATGTCCATGATTTCCAAAAACAATTTGAAATTTGGACTCATCAGTCCACAGCACACTTTTCCACATTGCGTCTGTCCATTTCAAATGAGCTTGGGCCCAAAGAAGGCGGCGGCATTTCTGGATGTTGTTGATGTATAGCTTTCTCTTTGCATGGAGTTTTAACTTGCACTTGTAGATGTAGCGACGAACTGTGTTAACTGACAATGGTTTTCTGAAGTGTTTGTGAGCCCAAATGGTAAGATCCTTTACACAATGAAGTCGGTTTTTAATGCATTGCGGCCTGAGGGATCGAAGGTCACGGGCATTTAATGTTGGTTTTCGGCCTTGCCGCTTACATGTAGAAAGTTCTCCAGATTCTCTGAATCTTCTGATTATATTATGGATTGTAGATGATGGAGTCCCTAAATTCCTTGCAATTGAACATTGAGAAACATTGTTCTTAAATTGTTGGACTATTTTTTCATGCAGTTGTTCACAAAGTGGTGATCCTCACCCCATCTTTGCTTGTGAACAGCTGAGCCTTTTGGGGATGCTCCTTTTGTACCTAATCATGGCACTCACCTGTTTCCAATTAGGTGTTCTTTGAGCATTTATCAACTTTCCCAGTCTTTTGTTGCGCCATCCCAACTTTTTTGAAACGTGTTGCAGGCATCCATTTCAAAATTAGAAAATATTTCCACAAAAACAATAAAGTTTATCAGTTTGAACATTAAATATCTTGTCTTTGTGGTGTATTCAATTGAATATAGGTTGGAGAGGATTTGCAAATCATTGTATTGTGTTTTTATTTACATTTTGCACAATGTCCCAACTTCATTGGAATTGGGGTTGTACTTCTTCTTTTGGCTGCTCCTGTTAGGGGTCACCAAAGCAGACCAATCATTTCCATCTCACCCTGTCCTTTGTATCTTCCTCTTTCACACCAACCATCTGCATGTCCTCCCTCAGCACAACTATAAACCTCCTCTTTGTTCTCCCTCTCCTCCTGGTGCCTGGTGGTTCCATCCTCAGCATCCTTCTCCCTGTATACGCTGGGTCTGTCCTCTGCACATGTCCAAACCAGCTCAATCTGGCCTCTCTGATATTGTCTCCAAATTCCAACTTGAGCTGTCCCTCTGATATGTTCATTCCTAATCCTGTCCATCCTCGTCACTCCCAAATAGAATCGCAACATCTTCAGCTCTGCCACCTCCAGCTCTGCCTCCTGTCTGTTTTTTAGTGCCATCGTCTCTAAGCCATATAACTTAGTTGGTCTCACTGCTGTCTTGTAAACGTTCTGCTCCACTCTTGTCGATATTCTTGTGTCATAAATCACACCCACTACCTTTTTCCACCCACCACCCTGCCTGTGCTCTCTTCGGTCACAAATCACTCCTGCCACCTTTCTCCATCCACTCCACCCTGCCTGCACTCTCTTCTTCACCTCTCTATCACACTTTCCATTACTTTGGACAGTATGAGTATTTAAAATCATCTACAACACCATTTCTACTCCGTGTAACTGCACTACTCCACTGGGCTCCCTCTCATTCATACACATGTACTCAGTCTTGCTCCAACTGACTTTCATTCCCCTTCTCTCCGGAGCATATCTCCACCTCTCAAGGCTGTCTCCTTGGACTCCTGTCTATTTTCTTCATCTCTGACTATCCCAAAACTTTTTTGACAACCTGTTTCTCCTTATGCTTTCCTGGACATCTTCGTTCCACTACCAAGTCTCCTTGTCTTCATTCAAATGTTCAGATGTCACACCCAGTACCTTCCTAGCTGTCTCCCTCACCACATCTCCAGTACTTTTCCAGCTATTCAAAATTTCTTCCCCTCCACCCAGTGCCTCTCTCACCTGGTCACTGAATTTCACACAACAGTCTTCCTCCTTCAGCTTCCACCATCTGATCCTTTGTTAATCTCTCACTCTCCACTGCTTTGTTACCTCTAAAGTCATCCTACAAACCACCATCCTATGCTGTCTAGCTACACTCTCTCCTCCCACCACCTTACTGCCTCCAATTTCTTTTAGCTTCCATTTCCTACAAAGATTGTAGTCCACCTGTGTGCACCTTCCTCGTGTTGGGAAGGTGTCATGACACGGACCCACAACAGGGGGCGCTAAAGGAACGGACAATGGATAAGCCAACCAGTAACAATTTAATGTTGTGAAAACACACAACAGAATATAGACAGAGATATGGATTGCCAATGAGACACCAGGTGACGTGTGGGCAGGCTTGAAGATAGAAGACCTCTGGCGAGAGATGAGCTGATTCCCACACAGCTTCCACCACCAGCGGGCCTGAAGAACACTGGAGCCGCCAAGTCCCGAGTCCCCAGGTGGCCTCTGCCTTCGGCTGTCGACCCTGGTACTGCTGGCAGAGAACAGAGAAAATCCAGGTGAGTGTGAATCCGCACACACAGTAGTCCACTCACAGTCAATGTTCTTTAAGGAGGGAGCACCTCCACCTCCAATCACACACTCGTGCAGCTCCTGTGTAACCACTTATCTGCTATGGAGCGTGATGCGAAGTCGTCGCGCTCGGATAAGTACACCACAGGGCAAACGGCTGCAAAGAAGAGTTTAGTTAGCAGAGAAATTACCGCAGAGAAGGTTACCTCTTGGTTGCTGATTTCTCGGCGGGGAGGTGGAGTTGTAGTCCGGCTTTTATGGTGATGTGGTGAATGAGTGACAGCTGGTGCAGATGATGAATGACAGCTGTCACTCTCCGTTGCTCCGACGCCCTCTCGTGCTTGAAGCCCGCACTCCAAGCAGGGCGCCATCTTGTGGTGGTGGGCCAGCAGTACCTCCTCTTCTGGCGGCCCACACAACACCTCGCCTCTGTCACCCTGTGCTCCTCCCTTTTCCTAAAGTAAGTATTGTTGGGGAAAAAAACACCTTCCTACAAAAATAACCTTTACTCAAAACATAGAAAATCTCAGGTTTCCCCTCATGAGTCCGTGGGCAGTGCAAATAGAATACACAACAATAATTTGAATTCAAGTTATTCCTACCAGGTTTATTAAAACAGCACAGTAGATCAGTCTAGACTAGAAGGAGAGAGCATATCTCACCCATATTGGCCTCTCTTCATTGGCTTCCTGTTAATTCTAGAATAGAATTTAAAATTCTTCTTCTTACTTATAAGGTTTTGAATAATCAGGTCCCATCTTATCTTAGGGACCTCGTAGTACCATATCACCCCAATAGAGCGCTTCGCTCTCAGACTGCAGGCTTACTTGTAGTTCCTAGGGTTTGTAAGAGTAGAATGGGAGGCAGAGCCTTCAGCTTTCAGGCTCCTCTCCTGTGGAACCAGCTCCCAATTCAGATCAGGGAGACAGACACCCTCTCTACTTTTAAGATTAGGCTTAAAACTTTCCTTTTTGCTAAAGCTTATAGTTAGGGCTGGATCAGGTGACCCTGAACCATCCCTTAGTTATGCTGCTATAGACGTAGACTGCTGGGGGGTTCCCATGATGCACTGTTTCTTTCTCTTTTTGCTCTGTATGCACCACTCTGCATTTAATCATTAGTGATCGATCTCTGCTCCCCACCACAGCATGTCTTTTTCCTGGTTCTCTCCCTCAGCCCCAACCAGTCCCAGCAGAAGACTGCCCCTCCCTGAGCCTGGTTCTGCTGGAGGTTTCTTCCTGTTAAAAGGGAGTTTTTCCTTCCCACTGTAGCCAAGTGCTTGCTCACAGGGGGTCGTTTTGACCGTTGGGGTTTTACATAATTATTGTATGGCCTTGCCTTACAATATAAAGCGCCTTGGGGCAACTGTTTGTTGTGATTTGGCGCTATATAAAAAAATTGATTGATTGATTGATCAGTCGTCAAAAATCATTCATCTTTGCGCAAAAATGGGTTCAGAATGCATACACATCTTTAATGCCACAAAAACCGATACCCACAGCATGTGCAGCAAAAAGAACACACTTCTTTTCAAAAACACAGTTTTAAGCTTGCAGTTTGAGATCGGCCATTTGAGATCTAACATCAATGTTTTGAGACTCATTTTGATCAGCTTCCTTCCCCTCACTGTCCTCATCTGTTAGATGTATGAGATTTAACTTTTCCTCTTGTCTCCCCCTGTCTCGTGCTTTCTTGTGGAGGTATTTTTCTTCTTCAGTATATCTGAGTATCTGTTTATTGTCCCCCAGAGACAACTCATTGAGTCTTTTAGATAGTTTTTCTAACCCTCTTTGTGGTTTGTATAATCTGTACACCTTTGGACCCTTTATTTTAACCACTCCAGAAACAGGGGGTGGAATTCCATATTGGTCGACGTCCTCACTGTCTGAGTCAATTTTGTATTGTTTCATGTGTTTGAGATGTTGTTTATCTAATTTCTGATACATTGTTTCATGTACTTTCTCCTCACGTTTATGTTTATTGTGTTGTCTTACTTGTCTGAGAAATTTATGTTAGTCAGGGTCAAGCAAGTCTCCCCCACAAGTTCCACCTTCCCATCCTGTCAAGTCATATCTGTCATCATCACTTTCTGAATCCTTTCCTGCTTCTTTTTGTTTCTTTCTCTTTCAGTAATGCTGGTATTTGGTTAGACTCTTTCTCTCCGATTGTTCTGTCTGAGTTATTTTCATTAGTTATTTCCTCCAAACCATCAACATGTCTACTAGACCCCATTCCTACCAGGCTGCTCAAGGAAGCCCTACCATTATTTAATGCTTCGATCTTAAATATGATCAATTTATCTTTATTAGTTGGCTATGTACCACAGGCTTTTAAGGTGGCAGTAATTAAACCATTACTTAAAAAGCCATCACTTGACCCAGCTATCTTAGCTAATTATAGGCCAATCTCCAACCTTCCTTTTCTCTCAAAAATTCTTGAAAGGGTAGTTGTAAAACATCTAACTGATCATCTGCAGAGGAATGGTCTATTTGAAGAGTTTCAGTCAGGTTTTAGAATTCATCATAGTACAGAAACAGCATTAGTGAAGGTTACAAATGATCTTCTTATGGCCTCAGACAGTGGACTCATCTCTGTGCTTGTTCTGTTAGATCTCATTGCTGCTTTTGATACTGTTAACCATAAAATTTTATTACAGAGATTAGAGCATGCCATAGGTATTAAAGGCAATGCGCTGCGGTGGTTTGAATCATATTTATCTAATAGATTACAATTTGTTCATGTAAATGGGGAGTCTTCTTCACAGACTAAGGTTAATTATGGAGTTCCACAAGGTTCTGTGCTAGGACCAATTTTATTCACTTTATACATGCTTCCCTTAGGCAGTATTATTAGAAAGCATTGCTTAAATTTTCATTGTTATGCAGATGATACCCAGCTTTATCTATCCATGAAGCCAGAGGACACACACCAATTAGTTAAACTGCAGGAATGTCTTACAGAAATAAAGACATGGATGACCTCTAATTTCCTGCTTTTAAATTCAGATAAAACTGAAGTTATTGTACTTGGCCCCACAAATCTTAGAAACATGGTGTCTAACCAGATCCTTACTCTGGATGGCATTACCCTGACCTCTAGTAATACTGTGAGAAATCTTGGAGTCATTTTTGATCAGGATATGTCCTTCAATGCGTATATTAAGCAAATATGTAGGACTGCTTTTTTACATTTGCGCAATATCTCTAAAATTAGAAAGGTCTTGTCTCAGAGTGATGCTGAAAAACTAATTCATGCATTTATTTCCTCTAGGCTGGACTATTATAATTCATTATTATCAGGTTTTCCTAAAAGTTCCCTGAAAAGACTTAATTAATTAAAAATGCTGCAGCTAGAGTACTGACGGGGACTAGAAGGAGAGAGCATATTTCACTCATATTGGCCTTTCTTCATTGGCTTCCTGTTAATTCTAGAATAGAATTTAAAATTCTTCTTCTTACTTCTAAGGTTTTGAATAATCAGACGGTGGAGGACCCAGAGGACCCTCACTGCTGTCCAATCCTGGAGTCTCCTCACAGTCCATCAGTCCAGACTTAATCACTAGAACTGGAGCTTGGACAGACTGTGGAGTCATTGGCAGTGTGCCATTTTGAATCACCATAACATTATTATAAGGTGGTGAGTCGATGTCTGTCAATGTAGGATAAATTCTCTGAACCACAGGTGCCACTTCACCCTTTAGAGGTAGTGGTATTTTTTCAGATTTTGTTGTGTCAGATTTAGCCATTTAGCAATAGCATTTAGCCATATAATAATTGAAAGTAACTAGAAGCAGGATCAACCTGTTGTAAACATGGATGAGACATTGATTGCTTGCTTAAATGAATTATATGACAGTTATTAACATGATTAAGATAGTTTTGGAATGTGCTTATTATGCTGAACAAGATGATATATGATTTGGGATGCTTTAATGAAGAGACCAAAAGTATTTGGACAAAAGTGGCACTTACTGATGTTTAAGAAATGATAGATACATTGTTGGTATCATGTGAAAGGTCTTACGCTGATGATGATAATGGTGTATTTATTTTCAAGGATTTATTGACTGGAGATGCTTTATTCTCATTTTAAGAATTCTCTGTGTTGGTCATTTTTCTCTGATCCACAGTTTCTTCCCAGGATTTATAGGCACAAAGCTGTATTACAGTATTGTGATAATGAATATGATTTTTCTCAGCTGTTTTTGCACAATTTTTTTTCTTGATTTTAAACAGGTCCTTATTTTCTGCTTTTAATTTTTGTGCTTCTAATTTTTTATTCAGAACTACTCTGTACTGGTCTTCCAATGCAGTCAGCATTTTTTTTTACGAGTACTGAGAGCATTTTTCATTTCAGGCCATTTTAGCTCATCTCCTCCTTGTCACTGAGAATTGTCTCTAAATTTTTTTCTTCTGGTTTACGATTTCTCTCTCCTACAGATTTCAAATATAATGACTTGAAAGTGGACCAAAGGTCCATAAATGATCTGGGTTCAGACACTGTCAATTTTAGTGTTATATCACTGATACAGAGACACATGAACTACTCTCGGAAACACGCAAAAAATTTAACAGTTGCCGGTAATGTCCCCCTTGTGCTCACGTGGCCTCAGATCAAGATCAATGATCAAGCTTCTACTACAATCGTGCAATGGGGAGAACCCCTGATTGCAGCGGATCAATTCTGGGTGTTACTTCACAATCTTGATCTGGTTTTAACAAAGGGAACAGTCTGACAATTCAACCACCCACACTAAATACCCACAGAAACTCCTCAGTGCGCCTTTTATTGTTTCAGGAATCTCCAGTTGTGGAGGAATGTTGAATTCTTCTCTGGTACCTCTCAACACAACACTCTTCGGTACCTAGGGGACTTATCACTGAGGAGCGAAACAGCCCAGCACAAAGTACCACCAGAAAATACAAACCCAAACAAAATAGCAATTATAATGTAACACAGAATCATCGGATCAACAGATACTTGTTCTGTTTTAGTTTTTCTGAACCTAATTATAATAAAATATATAAATGAATGAAATATATATTGTATAAAACTAATTATATAACAATTAAATCTATTATAATGAATTACTGTGCACCTTATTACTTTATTCCAGAATTGTTTTTGAGACATACAAACATTTAAGACAGACACATCAGAGATCACACACTCAGCTTTGTGATGAAACCAGATAGGCACCTTTAATGAGGGATCAAACACCCTCCTTCCAGGATCGAACACCTGGGTATCAGGGATCACACACCCTGTTCCTAATGAGGGATCAAACCCCCTCCTTCCAGGATCGAACACCTGGGTATCAGGGATCACACACCCTGCTTCAAATTCGGTACTAATAACTTTTTGTGATATGATTTGATTTGCTGTAAAACATACTTTAAGCACGAGCGAGACGTCTGCTTTTCTTCAAACACCACAGTTTTTGGAAATGGCCAATAGGACAATTTTGTTAAAAAATGTTTGTCCTTACCTTTGTGTCTGGTTTAAAGTGGTGTTTAGAGAAATTAGGACGCCTTTAAGTCCGGGAGAAGTCTCCGTCGATGTTCCTTAAAAGTTATGACAAACAGCGATAAAAGCAGGTTAAATTAGAGAATACTGTAAAATTGTGTAATAAATTCTACTTGCTACTGCCCCACGTTGGGCGCCAATTTTGTTGGGGAAAAAACACCTTCCCACAAAAATAACCTTTACTCAAAACACAGAAAATCTCAGGTTTCCCCTCGTGAGTCTGTGGGCAGTGCAAATAGAATACACAGACAACAATAATTTGAATTCAAGTTATTCCTACCAGGTTTATTAAAACAGCAGAGCAGATCAGTCTTCAAAAATCATTCATCTTTGCACAAAAATGGGTTCAGAATGCATACACATCTTTAATGCCACAAAACCCGATACCCACAGCATGTGCAGCAAAAAGAACACACTTCTTTTCAAAAACAGAGTTTTTAAGCTTGCAGTTCAGAAATCTGTCCAGGTGGGGCGCCCAGTTCCACACGTCCTCAGTCTAAGCACAAAACATGTAACTCCATGGAATAAAGCAGGCATTGTTGTTAATCTTTAATGTCCAGCATTGTGATGGGAACTGATTTGATAATTGCCCTGGATGCAGAGGTTTACCAGCACATACATCCCCAATTTCTGCCTTTTGCGGCAAAGTGTAACTAATTAGTGTAGAATAGTGTTAAAGAATCACTGTTTTCTTGTTTTCAGCTCCATATGAGAACAGGTCCATGTGTTCAGTTCAGTGGCATTATTGTGTCTCTACAGACACTTTCAAGGTTGCCTCCCTGATAACAAATAACCTGTTGGGAAGGTGTCGTAACACGGACCCGCAACAGGGGGCGCAAATGAACGGACAATGGATAAGACAAAGAGTAACAATTTAATGTTGTGAAACGCAGAACTGGATACAGACAAAAATATATAATGCCAATTAAACACAAGGTGACGTGCGGGCAGGCTCGAAGATAGGAGACCTCTGGCAATCGAAGAGCCGGGACCCACACAGCTTCCACCTTCAACAGCCTGAAGAACACCGGAGCCGCCAAGTCCTGAGTCCCCAGGTGGTCACCGTCTTCTGTTGCAGACCCTGGTACTGCTGGCAGAAGATGAAAACAGTTAATGGTGAGTGTGTATCCACACACCCAGTAATCCTTCACCCACAGGTCTTCAGGGAGGGAAAACCTCCACCTCCGATACAGAATCACCCGTGCAGCTCCTGACAGTTGCTCCTTGGATGGAGTGAGAGGCGAAGACGTCGCAGACTCTCACTGCACGCCAATCCAATTATTACAGACTTCAGGAATACGGCTGCACACAGAACAATAATTAGTCTCAGAAAGTATGAATTGCAGAGAATTACCTTAACGGTAGCTGATTTCTCGGCGAGGAGGTGGAGTAATAATCCGGCTTTTGTAGGAAAGGTGGTGATTGGTGACAGCTGGTGTAAATGAGTGACAGCTGTCACTCTCTGTTGTCTCGGCGCCCTCTCATGCTTGAAGCCCGCACTCCAAGCAGGGCGCCGACTGGTGGTGGTGGGCCAGCAGTACCTCCTCTTCAGCGGCCCGCACAACATAACCCAGTCATTGTTCTTCCCTGTGGAAGCAAAGTTCTTTCACAGTCCAAGTATGAAATCACTCACATTTTACAGAATGCAGAAGCAACAATTAATTTTGAACAACACAGTGAATGAATGAATGAAAACTGTTTATTTCGAACATTTGATACAACAACAAATACAAGATAGATCAGTGAAGACAACAACAAAAAAAGTTTCTACTGTGTACCCAACATGTCCGAAAAGGGGTAGGGTGAAGCATCAGCTTATTTATCCCTACCCCTTCTTCCCCACAACCAGTAATACCCTTTGCCACATATACACATAGATTCCTACACACCTAAACCGATATATATATAGCTGATTCCTGTGCTGCTTTTCGTCTTTGTCCATGCAGCATGCTACTTATCATTCTGTTGTTAAAGTGACTGCTCACCTTTTCTGATTTCCTGTGTTCTCCACTGCTCCCTTTTTGTAAGTACTCAGTTCTGGTTTTTGCACTCCCTGGAAGATTGTCAACTTAAGTTTTGCTTTGTCTCCTCACACCCTGGATCTCCCCACAACCTGAGTGGGTGAATTTTGTATTTTGGTTGTTCCTGCTCCTCAACTGTTTTTGTATCTTGTCACCAGTCCAGCATTAAACCTGGTATTCTTTAAAATTCAACCTTTTGTCGTGACTGCTCTGCATTTGGGAAATCTCAGCCTTTGTTCAGATCCTGGCTTCAAATCATAACAGGAATATCCGGATAAAATGCTGAAACTGACTTCTTCTGAAACTTCTCTGTTCTCTCACGACGTCCTGGATCAATAGAGCCTGAAATGTGGAGGTTTTCAGCTTGAACAGGCTGATGACGCCGCCTGAGAGCGCTGCGCGACGTCTCGCACCGTGAAAAGTCCTTAAAGCGACAGAATCACCTCAAAATCTCTCATCAGCCGTTAAAATTTTCACTGAAAACCAGCTTAATTTTTTGAACCGTGTCCACTTCGATGTGTCTCACAGGTTTAGAAAAAATTTTGATCAAACAACGCGCCAGTCTCTCAGCAACTTCTCAGACAAAGGAATTCCGACGAGGGGCTGGATGACTCCTCCCACAAGGAGTGCTCACAGGCGAATGACGTCACCGACAGGCGTGGAAAAACTCACGCATGCGCACGAGGGTTCAAGCATGTCTGACGTAAAAACATATGAATGAAATCCATATAGTTTTTGAAAAAAATAAAAAGGACCGTTACTTTATTGACAGCCCTCGTGTGTGTATATATATATATATATATACACAAACATAAATATACACCTACACATACCTACTTACATACAAAATACTATATATTTACAAGCCGAAGCAAAAAACAAAAACACCCTAACCCTCATTACCCTTCCTCCTCCCTATACCTAGAAAAAAACATATTTTTGTACTGCTGTTTGAACTGGTTCATGCTTGGACATTGCTTGAGCCCCACTCCCAATCTGTTCCACATCCTCACCCCACAGACAGAAATACAGAAACCTTTTACTGTTGTTCGTGCCCACTGATGCTTTAAATTAAATTTCCCCCTCAGACTGTAATCCCCTGATCTGTTAAAAAACATATTTTTAATATTTGCTGGAAGTAAATTGTTTATTGCTTTATACACGATTTGTACTGTTTGAAAATGAACCAAGTCTGTGAATTTTATGATTTTGGATTGTAAAAATAGTGGATTTGTATGATCTCTATAGCCAGTATTATGAATAATTCTTATAGCTCTTTTCTGCATTACTGATAAGTATTACCCCATACCTCTGCACAGTACTGTAAATATGGTAAAACCAGTGAGCAGTAGAGAATGCGGAGTGAGTTGTGGTCCAGAATATGTTTCGCTTTGTTTAGAACTGAAATGCTTCTTGACAGTTTACTTTGTATATGTTTTATATGAGTCTTCCAGTTTATCTTATCATCTATTATCACCCCCAGAAACTTATTTTCATGTACCCTTTCAATATCTACTCCCTCGACTTGTAACTGAACCTGTATGTCTGTATTACAATAGCCAAATTACATGTATTTTGTTTTACTTAAGTTTAATAATTTGTTTCTGTCAAAGCATATTTTCAATTTTCCCATTTCTATACTGATCCTCCTCAGTAACTCCTGCAAATCCCCCCCTGAACAAAAAATGCTTGTGTCATCTGCAAATAATACTAATTTTAATATTTTGGAAACATTGACAATATCATTTATATAAATTAGAAACAGTTTTGGACCCAATACTGACCCCTGTGGGACGCCACAAGCATTGTCCAAGCATGATGATGTATATTCCCCCAACTTCAGATGTATATTCCCCCAACTTCACAAACTGTTACTTAAGTAGCTTCTCACCCAGTGCAACACCAACCCCCTGATCCCATACTGTTCAAGTTTATTGATTAATATGTCATGATTGATTGTATCAAAAAGCCTTTTTAAGGTCTATAAATATTCCAACTGAATGTAATTTGTGGTCTATGGCGTTTGGAATCTCCTCAACTGATTCTATTAATGCAAGTGATGTTGAACTATGTGCTCTGAATCCATATTGACTATCAGTAAGTAATTTATGTTTATTTATGAATTTGTCTAATCTATTATTGAATACCTTTTCTAATAATTTGGAAAATTGTGGACGCAAAGAAACAGGTCTATAATTTGTGAAGTGGTGTCTATCCCCAGTCTTATACAGCGGCACAACCTTAGCTATTTTCATTTGATTGGGAAATTTACCGGTTTGAAATGATAAGTTACAGATGTATGTTAGTGGTTCTACAATCCATTCAATGACCTGTTTTACCACCACCATATCAATTTCATTTAAATCGGTAGATGTTTTATATTTAGAATTATTCACAATGTCTATAATTTCTTTTCCATCCACTGCTGTGAGGAACATTGAGCAGGGATTTCTTACTATGAGATTATTATCCCAATCCTCAGGTTGGGAATCGGGAATTTTTTCTGCCAAGCTTGGTCCAATATTTACAAAAAAATTATTAAAACCGTTGACTACCTCATCCTTATTTTCCTTCTTAACATTCTTATCAATGAAATACTGAGGGTAACTGTTTTTTATTACCATTTTTGATAATGCTATTTAATAATATTTAATATATCCCATATTCCTTTAATATTGTTTTTGTTATTATATAATATGTTAATATAATATTCCTTCCTACATACCCGTATAATATTAGTTAATCTATTTTTGTATTTCTTATATTTATTTTCTGCCTCTTTAGTCTTTAGTTTTATGAATTCTCTATACAGTGTATTTTTCTTATTACATGCATTTCGTAACCCTTTCGTCATCCATGGTCGATCTTGGATTTTTTGTTTTCTGTAGTCTTGTTTAATTGGACAATTTTTATCATATAATGATGTAAATATGAGGTCTATTAGAAAAGTATCCGACCTTATTATTTTTTTCAAAAACCATATGGATTTGAATCACGTGTGATTACATCAGACATGCTTGAACCCTCGTGGGCATGCAAGAGTTTTTTCACGCCTGTCGGTTACGTCATTCGCCTGTGGGCAGTTTTTGAGTGAGGAGTCGTCCACCCGCTCGTCGATTTTTTTTCATTGTTTAGGAATGGCTCAGAGACTGTTGCTTTGTTTGATAAAAATTTTTTCAAAACTGTAAGGCACAACTGAGTGGACACCATTCAATAAATTCAGCTGGTTTTTGGTAAAAATTTTAACGGCTGATGAGAGATTTTGGTCTGGTAGTGTCGCTTTAAGGACGGTCCACGGCACCTGACGGCGATCTGCGCTTCGAGGCGGCAGCGTCTCGCCGTTTCAAGTTGAAAACTTCCACATTTCAGGCTCTGTTGACGCAGTAAGTCGTCAGAGAACAGAGAACTTTCAGAAGAAGTCGGCATGAGGAGTTTATTCGGACATTCCATTGTTAACGGTCATTTTGTAATGAAAGAACGTGCGGGCAGAGTCGCATGTCGGGCTGGACCCGTCCGCGGGGGGTCGCGGCAGGAAAAACACCTCCGTTGGAAATCTTAACGGGCAAGTTGGAACATGCCCAAGCTGTTAAACAATTTCTCAGTTACTCACTTGTTGAAAGCCATTAAAAGCCGCCTGAATTCTACAAATGGTTTTCAACACGGAGGTGTTTTTCCTGTCGCAGCGCACACAGAAACGACTCGGCGAATTTGCGCGTACGTCTTTCATTAAAAAAATGTCCTTAAACAGTGGAATGTCCGCATAAATTCCTCATGCCGGCCTCTTCTGAATCTTCTCTGTTCTCTCACGATGTCCTGGGTGAATTAAGCCTTAAATTAGGATGTTTTCAGCTCGAAACAGGCCGACGACAGCGCCTGGAAGCGCTGCAGGACGTCCCGCTCCGTGGGAAGTCCTTACACCGACAGAAACACCCCATAATCTCTCATCAGCCGTTAAACTTTTCACAGAAAACCAGCTTAATTTCTCGAATAGTGTCCACTCGGATATTCCTCACAGGTCCAGAAAAAATTTTGATAAAGCAACGCGCGCCGTCTTGAGCAGCGTGTGAAACAAAGGAATTCAGCCGAGAGGGCGGGACCACATCTCACTCAAGGCCTGCCCACAGGGAAATGACGTCACCGACACGCGTGAAAAAACTCACGCATGCGCACGAGGGTTCAAGCATGATTGGTGTAATCGCATGTCATTCAAATCCATATAGTTAAAAAAAAAATAAAAGGGTTGGTTTATTATCTAAGAGACCTCGTATTTGTAAAAAAGTTTCATATGCACTATCAACATCACTTTCACTGTATACCTTTTCCCAGTTTTGCTCCTGTAAATCCTTCTTTAGTGTGTTCATGTTTTCCTCTGTCCGCACCCGCCTGTATTTTATTTTATGATTCCGCCGATGGTTTCTATTATAAACAATGAAAACTGGTAGATGATCACTAATGTCATTGATTAATAATCCACTCACAGTATTATTCTCTATATCATTGCTGAATATATTATCAATTAAGGTGGCACTATGGGATGTAATTCTGCTTGGCCTGGTGATTTTTGGATATAAACTCATACTGTACATTATACTGATAAATTCATCTGTTATTTTATGCTTATTTGGATTGAGCAGATCAATATTTAAGTCACCACAAATGAACACAGTTTTTTGATTAGTTTTTGAGAACATTTTTCCATACAGTCAGTGAATGTTTCAATACTAGATCCTGGTGCTCTATATATACAGCTGACTAATACATTTTTGCTTTTTTCTTCACATATTTCAATAGTTATACATTCTAATAAGTTATCGATCACAGTTGTCATATTATCTACTATTTTATAATCCATGTTCTTATCCACATACACAGCTACTCCTCCACCACTCTTATTCTTTCTGTTTACACAATTAAATTCATATCCATCCAGTTCAAAATCCATTCCTTTATCTTCATTGATCCATGTTTCTGATATAGCAGTTATGTTAAATATTTTTTTAAATTGACTTAAATATTCTTTAATGTTGTTAAAGTTTGCATATAGACTTCTGCTGTTGAAATGGATTATTGATAATTTGTTATCCGTTTTAATGATCCGATTAAACGGTTCATCTGTATAATAGCAACAACTGTCATTGATATTTGAGGAGAAATTATTGTCCGGGTCTATATCGTGCTCCAAGTCCAGTACATTGTGGTCTGTGTATTTAAATGTTCTCAGTTCTACTTTTCCATTATCAGCAATCCTTTGAGTTATATCCTTCTTGTCTCCAGATGTAGATGATGTAGTAGATGAATAGGTTCCTCTGGTCTGTGTCATGGTGTGATGTGTTTGTGTCCTCATACCTTATTGGTCGTATTTGTCCAGTTCCTCGATGTTCCTGATTATCATAACCTTCGCTTGTTCTGGTGTTCTGTTCAATTTGATGAATGTTTTGCAGTTGGATGTCCATGTCTGTTGAATTTTTCCCTGCTTTTTTAAGAGACGAGCTTTCCTGACGATGTCTGCGTTTCTTATGGTCAGATGTTCATTGATGAATACATTTGTTCCTTTGAGTTTCCGTCCCTGTTTTAACAATGCCATTTTATGTTTTCTGTTGACAAACCTCGTTATAACTGCTCGCTTGTCTCCATCCTGTCTCCTGGGCAGGGGGTGGCACGCTTCAATGTTATTACCGTCCATTTGAATACCTTTAGATTGCAGGAAGTCAGCCACCTGTTGTTCCACTGAGCTGGCCTCCTGCTCGCTGTCCTCCCCTCCGCTGTCTTCTGACACCGCCCGTGCGTAGGATCGAGGTTTAATATGAATTCCTGTAATAATAACGTCGTTCATCCTTGTGTACTGTTCCAACTCCGCAACACGGTTCTCCAGGTACACCAGATGCCGGTCTTTCTCAGCATTCTGGATCCGGAGAGCCTTCACTTCTTCCACCAGCTCCATAATGGATTTCTGCTGCATTTTAACAACAGAGATTTCCTCAGACAAAACGTCCAGGGACTTCTTGATATCGTCTCCCTCCTCCGCCGTCAGTGCCTTCTTCGGACCCATAGTCAAATAACTCCGCGCTGGTGCCTCAGGCCTCGGTAAAGCTGCACCGGTGGAACTGCGCTGGCGCCTCGGGCTTCAGGTGGAGCCGCGCCGGTGGATGTGCGCTGGCGCCTCGAGCCTCGGTGGAGCCATGCCGGTGGAACTGCGCTGACGCCTCGGGCTTCAGGTGGAGCCACACCGGTGTATGTGCGCTGATGCCTCGGGCTTCAAATGGAGCCGCGCCAGTGGAAAACAATCCTGCTGTGGATCAACAAACTTCACACTAATAATGTGATTATTAACTGTCATATGACAATGTAAAACCTCTTAATCATTCTAAAGTCAATTGTAAGCAGAAACAAGGCAGTTTAAGCGCAAACGGGGCGATAATCTCTTAATTGCTGCTAGCGCTCCGCCATCTTAGGTGAAACAACCATTCATAATCTCTTCTTCTGGGATAGCACGGTATCGGCCAGTTTCGATAGACAGTCATTCAGCTGTTCATTATTGATCAGCATAGTTCAAACATAAATGTACAAACCATATGATTATAAACAGAGGCAACAACAATATTATTTGCAGTACACATCTTGACCTCATGACCTTTGAACATATCATGAAACATCATGTCAGGCATTAGTCATGACTTTATTAAAAATGGTCAATGTCTGACATGTTTTAAACCAACATGTTACACCCTACTTAAGCATATGTTATTTATGAAAACCTTAAACCAAAACACTTTACTGATTTGAGAGTCAACAAATCTGTCAGCAGTTCAACATGTTCAATACAATTCATCATAAGTAAGTAAGTAGAAAAGTAAGGTTTATTTATAGTATAATATATTATATATAGTATAAGTGCTTCACATAAGAACAGAGAAATTAAAAAACAGCAGAAACATAAAACCATAAAAACTAGGTAAAAGCCAGCCTATACAAAAGGGTCTTTAGCTTCACTTTAAATGTTTCAACAGAGTCCACGGAGCGTAGGTCCAAAGGCAATGCATTCCACATTTTAGGTGCCACCACCTCGAAAGCACAGTCTCCCCTGGTCTTCAGTCTTGTCCTAGGCACAACCAATAGGCCCAGGTCCGAAGACCTCACAAGATAAGCACATATTTCAATCATTAATCAAACCGTATAATATTGTATCATTTCAAAACCATCATCAGTTAAACACCTATCAAAGCATAGGCATACACATTTTCATTCATTTGACATCATGATAAAACCCTTAAACACATTATGGTACAAGTATACACTCTATTCAACTTCATTCATTCAATACAATATCTAGTTCATTTAAACCTGCATGGTGTACATGCTTCTAAACATTTGTTACTTTTTGTAAATAATGAACACAAAACCTTTTATTCAGTTTGGTAACTTTTAGCATTGTTAGCATGCAAAGCTAATTCTAAGTAAAATAGCATATATTTTTATTTATTCTTTACAGTATTCACCACAGCCATTTCCATGGTTTTTGCAAAATCAACTACCATCTGTCCTTCCACATTCCTGCCTTTGATACCATACCATTACTTCCTCATCACTTCTGTTCCCTTCACCAACATGCCCATTGAAATCTGCTCCTATCGCCACTCTTTCATGCTTGGACTCTATACCACCTTATCTAAGCCAGTCCAGAAATCTTATTTCTCCTTCATCTCGCAACCTACCTGTGGGGCATATGCACTGATGAGATGAGACTCTTAACATACTCTTCCTTTAAAATGACCCCAACACCATTTCTCTTTCTATCCACACCACGATACAACAACTTGAACCCACTGCCTATACTCCTGCTTTTACTTCCCTTCCACTTGGTCTCTTGCACACACAGTATGTAAACTTTCTCCTCTTCATCATATCAGCCATCGCTCTCCCTTTACCAGTCATGCTGCCAACATTCAAAGCCCTGATGCTCACTTCCACCCATTGAGTTTTCCTTGTCTGCCGCTGTAGGTTGACACGTTCTCCTCCCCTTCTTCTTTGCCCAGCAGTAGCCCAATTTCTGCTCGCACCCTGTTAGGCAACGACACTAGGGGTGGTCGTTGTTAACCTGGGCCTCAACAGAGTATCATTGTGTCCAGAGCCGAGCTAGGAATGATTATCCATGCCTTTGTTTCCTCGTGCCTGGACTACTGTAACTCCATGTTCTTTAGCCGGTGCAAGTCCTCTCTGGACTGCTTACAAATGGTTCAGAATGCAGCCGTAAAGCTGCTTACTAGGTTTTCCAAGAGGCCCCGCATAACACCAATTTTCTCCTCCCTATATTGGCTGCCAATTCATTTTAGGCTGCAGTTTAAAGTATTGGTGATAACTTTCAGAGCTCTGTGTGGTCAGATGCCACCCTACATCAGGGAACTCCTACACCCTTATGCTCCAAGGAGGTCTCTGAGGTCTGCAGACCAGAACTTGCTGGTTGTCTCAAGGTCAAGGTTGAAAACCAAGGGAGACTGTGCATTTGAAGTGGTAGCTCAGAAGCTATGGAATGCACTGCCATTGTATCTGCAATCCATAGACTCTGTTGGAGCTTTTTATATGTGTTCATGTACCAGACTGGCTTTTGTGTGTTGCTGTTTGTTAAGTGTGTCATGAGGCCGGTCAAGGTTTGCTCAGCCCTGCTCGTGACCTAGGGCAGGGATATACATCTGGAGCTGGTCCTCGGGCGCCAAAAAAGGCAGACCTCTGCTCCTAACTGGCAATTAGGACGGGTAAAAATGCAGTAAACACATTTCATTGTGCAGGGAACATGGTTCCTATGTGCATATGACAATAAACTCCTTTTGAATCCTTGAAGCTCAGGATTGTAGAGGATTGCTTTTACTTAGTGTTGTGTTGTTGCTGTTTTTATTTACGCCTACCAAGGATGTAATAAAATCATCAGCATTTATTTATTTGTCTGTCTGTTAACAGGATTATGTCAAAACTACTGCACAGATGTTGATGAAATTTTCACCACAGATACATATTAGGCCATGGAAGACTCCAACAAATTTTGGATGTGATCTGGATCCGGATCCACATTCTGGATCAAGTTTTCACTTCACATAGGTTTTGAAGGATTACGTCAAAACTATTTCACAGATTCTCACCAAATTTGCACCACAGATAGATATTTTGGGCATGGAAGACTCTACTGAATTTTGGAGGTGATCCAGATTGTCGGATGTCAGAAATCTCTGATTTCTCTTGTTAATTGTGTTTTTTTTTTTTTTTTTAATCTAACTGTGAAGCACTTTGTGATTGTTTCTTGAAAAGTGCTGTATAAATAAATTTTACTTACTTACTGTGTAATTCTGATGAAGTTTGAGCTTGATGTGCTAAAAACTAAATAAAACCTGTCATGCTCTTAGAACAAGGCATCCTTGCAAGGTGTGAGGACTGTTGTGCCATCGGCATACTTCATGCCACTCCCACATCAGATCTGTCTTTTGCGTGACTGGCTTTCTGTGATGTCAGAAGTGGCAGCAGCAGTAAATCAGCACTCTCCATGGAACCTTTTTTTTTTGTTTTGTTTTAAATGATCTTTTTATTTGGAAATACATGTTATGATATATCCAAGTACAAGTATATCTGCAGTTTTTAACTATTTTGTTATATAGAACCAAATATTTTGTAATTGCAATAGAATTTCCTGTTGCAAAAGTCTGTAGTAGCCATATGGCTGGTCCATTCCTTTTTTTTACCACCATGAAATGGAGAGAGAGCAAGAGAGAGCGAGAGAGAAGCAGAAAAACACATACACACTTTTTATATCTAGAGGGGTTATGAAACATTCAAAACACATGAAAATACTTTTTAAAGAGGGTTTGCAGCATTCTGATTTCATTCAATTCTGTTCATCATTGAGTTACTGTTCAAGACTCCAAAGAAAAATCCTGTGTAGGAGATAAGAGGCAGCCGTTCCTTTCACTCATTATTTTGACAGAATCTGGTCTTAAAGGTCTAATAAACTGTACCCATCTTTACCATTGTGTCATAAATATGTCCAGATTCATATTCAGAGAAAAGGTAACCTTTTCCAAAGTATATATTTCCATTGTCACATATATCTAATTATTAATTGTCGATCCAGTCTGCAACATCCATCTCTGTTAGGGCTTTTTCCCTACTACCAACAATACACCCATCAAGTACTTACTTTTAGCTATCAGTTTTGGTGGGATGAGACCTAAGTACATGGTTTTGAAGTCAAATGGTATACGTGTATTGAGAACTTCCTGTAATGCGTTATTTATGTCTTTCCAATAATTTTGTATATTTGGACAATCCCAAAAGACATGATAGTGATTTGCAGTTTAACACCTCCATCCTCACCAGCAATGACCATTACCATTGTTTTGGTGTACCTTAATGAGTAGGGTGATGACGTATCGGGGCTATATTGTTCCAGCAGAATTCCTTCCATGCTTGAGATTTTGTAGTTTTCCATTGAAATATGCAGATGTCTTCCCATTTTTTGACCGTTATTGTCATGTTTCTTTCCCTTTCCCATTTAACTTGTATATATTTTGTTGAATTAGTTTCTAAATTCTGCAAACTCTTATACAATCAGGAGATAATCCCTCTCTCAATGTTCATTTGCATCATTTCATATGCATCAATAAATAATTGGACAAAGTGTTTACTCACCTCTTCTTTATTTTAGAGTTGTTGCGGTCTACAGCACAGAGAATCCACATGACGACAATTGTAAATGAACATTATACAACCAAAATGTACATTTTTATGCTTTTCATCACATTAATAATTAATAATCTACTGGCCAGTAGATGGCAGTAGAGACCCTGAAAATGTGCTAAAAACAAATATTCCAAATAATCCGTGTTTGCTGCGTTTAATCTGTGTGGAATTTAATAAACGCAAATCGAATTTCAGACATCTAATATATATATATATATATATATATATACACACACACACACATATATAGTGAGGAAAATAAGTATTTGAACACCCAGCGATTTTGCAAGTTCTCCCACTTAGAAATCATGGAGGGGTCTGAACTTTTCATCTTAGGTGCATGTCCACTTTGAGAGACCTAATCTAAAAAAAAAAAATCTGGAAATCACAATGTATGATTTTTTTTTTTAATAATCTATTTGTATGTTACTGCTGCAAATAAGTATCTGAACACCTGTGAAAATCAATGTTAATGTTTGTAGCCTTTGTTTGCAATTACAGAGGTCAAATGTTTCCTGTAGTTCTTGACCAAGTTTTCACACACTGCAGCAGGGATTTTGGTCCACTCCTCCATACAGATCTTCTCCAAATCTTTCAGGTTTGGAGTTTCAGCTCCCTCCAAAGATTTTCTATTGAGTTCAGGTCTGGAGACTGACCAGGCCACTCCAGGACCTTGAAATGCTTCTTACGGAGCCCCTCCTTAGTTGCCCTGGCTATGTGTTTGGGGTCATTGTCATGCTGGAAGACCCAGCCATGACCCATCTTCAATGCTCTTACTGAGGGAAGGAGGTTGTTTGCCAAAATCTCCCAATACATGACTCCATCCATCCCCCCTTCAATATGGTGCAGTCGTCCTGTCCCCTTTGCAGAAGAGCACCCTCAGAGTATGATGTTTCCACCCCCATGCTTCACGGTTGGGATGGTTTTCTTGGGGTTGTTCTCATCCTCTAAACATGGTAAGTGGAGTTGATTCCAAAAAGCTCTATTTTGGTCTCATCTGACCACATGACCTTCTCCCATGCCTCCTCTGGATCATCCAGATGGTCACTGGTGAACTTCAAATGGGCCTGGACATGTGCTGGCTTGAGCAGGGGGACCTTGCTGCCCTGCAGGATTTTAAACCATGACAGCATCATGTGTTACTAATGTAATCTTTGTGACTGTGGTCCCAGCTCTATTCATGTCATTGACCAGGACCTCCTGTGTAGTTCTGAGCTTTCTCAGAATCATCCTTACCCCACAAAGTGAGATCTTGCATGGAATCCCAGACCAAGGGAGATTGTCAGTTATCTTGTGTTTCTTCCACTTTCTAATAAATAATCATAACAGTTGTTGTCTTATACCAAGCTGCTTGCCTGTTGTCCTGTAGTCCCTGGTGTCCTCAGACAGCTCTTTCGTCTTGGCTATGGTGGACAGGTTGGAGTGTGATTGATTGAGTGTGTGAACAGGCATCTTTTATACAGGTAACAAGTTCAAACAGGTGCAGTTAATACAGGTAAAGAGTGCAGAATAAGAGGGCTTCTTAAAGAAAAATTAACAGGTCTGTGTGAGCCAGAATTCTTGCTGGTTGGTCAGTGTTCAAATACTTATTTGCAGCAGTAACATACAAATAAATTATTAAAACATTATACATTGTGATTTCCGTATTTTTTTCTTTTTTTTTAGATTATGTCTCTCACAGTGGACATGCACCTAAGATGAAAATTTCAGACCCCTCCATGATTTCTAAGTGGGAGAACTTGCAAAACTGCAGGTTGTTCAAATACTTATTTTCCTCACTGTATATATATATACTCTGGAACAAAGAGGACAAACAGTGTTATAAAGGACAATAAGCAGGATGTTAAAGAGCAAACTTCACTTTCCCCCAGAATGACATGAACAGGAAACAATCGCAGCTCACACAACCTGAGCTTCTGGCATAAACCAAACACAATAACAACGTCTATAAACTCAGAGAATATATTCACGAGAGTTTTAGGCGCAATATACAAGGAGTTTAATGCTGTTGTCTGTGTGCAGCAGTTAAAGTGCACCCTGATCAGAGCAGCTCAAAGCATTTCTCCTGTCATGAAACTTTACCCACAATGCACTGCAGCATGTGTGTCCAAACACTAAAACCTTCTAAATTAGTGCATTACTTTAAAACTAAAACATATAGCTGATATTTTATAAAATGTCAGACGTGACGTTAATTTAAATAACTTGTCTGGAATTAGTTTGGTTAAAAATTTAACCATAAGTTAAAACTGTATGCCTGTTGATGACTTGCGTGATATGCCAGTGAGTCAGTATGGTGTAAAGAGAAATGATCTTTTTTCATCCTTCCTTCTCTCTTTCTTTCTTTTCTGTAACCACCTCTTTTCTTCCTGCAGAGAATAGAGCTGTCTGCTACAAAACATTTAACAGGTAGGTACTACATCTTTGATTTCAGACTTCATAATTGTTTTTAACTGTTAGGCTTTATTCAATATGTTTGCAAAAATATGTTAGCGGTCCAAAAATTATCACACCTAAATTTAATGGAAGCTAATTGGTCCACTGATGGTTTTCAAAGTTATCTGAAAAGCTAATTTGATAATGAAAACATTAGCTTTGATGGTTAGCGGAACTGTGCCCACCACTGTCGAGTAGAATATGATGCACCACGGTATCAAACACAGCACTCTAACAGAACCAGAATGGTATCTGAATCCATTGCAAGCACAAGATCATTCACCACTTTAGTGGTGAATGATCAGTGCACTGTTTCCGCACTGTTTCTGAGTTCTAGACACACAAAATTAATTATTTTGATTGTAAACACGTACAGCTTCCTGTTAAAAATGTGAAATCCAAACTTCCTTTACATAACAATCATTTTTCACTAAAAAACTGAAAAAAAAAACAAGTTCATTTTAGTGTTTTTTCTTATTTTAAATGCTAAAACTTACAAATAATGTGTATAAATAGTTAATCAGGTGTAATATAATTGAAATTCAGGTACTCTTGGAAAAGGGTACCAAAGCACACAAACATAGAACATTATTTCTTAATTTTATTGCTATAATACAAAATTATAACCAATTATCCATTTATAGCCTCAGTAGGTAAAGGGTTAAGTAATGGTTTAATCACTGCGGATTTGAAACATTTAGGAACAGATCCAGAGGTTAATGAGAGATCATCTCATTAACATTTCCAGCACAGTCAGACCAAGAGTGGGCCACAGGTCCTTAAATAGTTTTGTTGGTATACGATCAAATAAGCAGGTTGTGCTTTTTGTAGATGTTACAAGTTTCGTCAGTACACCTCGTGAGATACTATCAAATTCTGTAAATCTAGGTAACACCTCAGTAATGGCACCCACCTCAACAGCATGGTGTAATGGCTGGGTTAAGGCATGCTGGGATATGTGGGATGAAGCTTCCTCAGCTGTCTTCTGACCTGGTCCACAGTATTGTATGGAGGAGGCTGTGTTAAGGTGGAGGAGAAGGACGAGGGTCTACTGCGGTGATGTCTGGGCTGAGGGAAGAAGAGATGGCTGCAATGAGGGAGAGGGTGGGGAGGGTACAGACAGGTTGAACTGGTTGAAGAAGTCATTAAGTTTGTTTGCCTTTTCCATTGTCCCCTCATGACTCTGGTCTTTCTGTTATGGCCTGTGATGGTTTTCACATCTTCCCAGACTTCCCTCATGTTGTTTGCTTTCAGCTTCTGCTCCACCTTTCTCCTGTAGCTGTCCTTTGCTTCCCTCACGCAGTGTTTCACCTCCCGCTGTGTTGCTTTCATCGACTCCATGTCTCTGCTTCTGAAGGAAGACTTCTTCCTGTTGAGGACAACTTTGTCTTCCAACATTTCCCTAATAACACATCATGGGTAAACAGTGGGCAGTCTTGGTTGGGGAGTGATGGAGAGCATTCAACATACAGCATATAGACAATAAATTAATATATTTTACACCCCCCAGGGTTAGCTGTTGATATGTGTATTGCTTTGAATTGATTTTTTTTTTATCTTCCTAAATTTCTCTCGTAGACAAGACCAAGCACAACTTAATGTGTCATATTTAAAGGGATTTAATGAGATTGGTGTCCTGACCCTTATTTCCCGTGTCATAGTTTCAGTATTCCTGTGGTAGTGGCAGCCTAAGTAATCGTAATGACTTAATGAATACTGTAATCTTTATGACTTTCAGAAAGGTCAGTCATGGTAACAGTGACTCAAATAATAGTGAATGAAAACACATTGACTCCATGAATGAGCTCCAGCAACAATGCAATGTTATTATGTGTGCTGTATCAGGAAATGCACTGCAAATAACTAAATTTAATTGAAATGAAAAATCAAATTATTTCCAATTATTTATACAGCACTATATCACAGTATAACTCATCTCAAGGCTTGAATGTGAATATGAAGAAAACTCAGGCAGCTGAGACACAGTGTGGTGACAATCTGCTTGCAAAATAAAATAAAAGAACTTTCAAAACTTGTAAAGTATCCAGTCCACCTAACTTGAGTGTTGTTGGATATGGGAGGAAGGCGGAGCACCTGGAGAGTTCTACATCCAAAACTTGTAAGAGCTCTTTATGTTAAAGAGAGGTAGCAAGTGGACATAACTAAACGCAGCTGCAATTTTTTTTAGAGTGTGCAAGCAAACCATTTACCACTTTTGTGAGAGCTGTCTTCATTGAATGGTGCATTCTAAATGCAGACTGCAGCAGGTTAAAGAGGTTATTCTCAGTAAGGTGATCCATAAGCTGTTGTGAAACCACTTTTTCGATAATCTTAGAGCAAAAATGATAGATTTGATATCAGCCTATAATTTTTCAGTCCACTGGGATCAAGGTTAGATTTCTTAAATATTGGTTAAATCACTGCGGATTTAAACCATTTAAGAACAGATCCTGAGGTTAGTGACAGATTCATAATTTTCAGTACAGTAGGCCCAAGTGTCAGCCTCAGGTACTGAAACAGTTTTATTGGTATATGGTCAAAAATACTCTATGCATTTAGCGGAAGGTACAAGTTTCCTCACCGCACCCAGTGACAAAATATCAAATTCAGTAAATGCAGGTGATGTGCAGCACAGTGGCTTAGTGGTTAGTACTTGTGCCTCACAGCAAGAAGGTTGTGGGATCGCTACCCGTCCTTTCTGTGTTGAGTTTGAATGTTCTCCCTGTGTCTGCGTGGGTTTGTTCTGGGCACTCTAGTTTCCTCCCACAATCAAAACATGCTTATTCAGGGTCTGCTCCTTTCTCTGCCCCTGACCTACAATTTGGAGTTGGTCCCCGGCTGCCGGACTGTGGCAGACCACTGGTTGGATTGTGTCTAACTGTAATTAGGATGGGATAAAGGCAGAGGACAAATTTTATTGTATGTATGTACAATGACAATATTGGCATTTCTTCTTCTCATCTATTAGTGATGGCACCCACATCAATAACAGGGTGCAGTGGGGGGACTAATGCATGCTAGGATATATTTGACCAAATTTCATGAATTTTTTTCAAAGTAATCTAAGAAATCTTGAGTTGTAAATGGAGAGCAACTTACAGGTGGTTGTCCTTGTATCAATCAATCAATCAATTTTTTTATATAGCGCCAAATCACAACAAACAGTTGCTCCAAGGCGCTTTATATTGTAAGGCAAGGCCATACAATAATTATGTAAAACCCCAACGGTCAAAACGACCCCCTGTGAGCAAGCACTTGGCTACAGTGGGAAGGAAAAACTCCCTTTTAACCCTCCTGTTAAAAGGGAGTTTTTCCTTCCCACTGTAGCCAAGTGCTTGCTCACAGGGGGTCGTTTTGACCGTTGGGGTTTTACATAATTATTGTATGGCCTTGCCTTACAATATAAAGCGCCTTGGGGCAACTGTTTGTTGTGATTTGGCGCTATATAAAAAAATTGATTGATTGATTGATTGAAGAAACCTCCAGCAGAACCAGGCTCAGGGAGGGGCAGTCTTCTGCTGGGACTGGTTGGGGCTGAGGGAGAGAACCAGGAAAAAGACATGCTGTGGAGGGGAGCAGAGATCGATCACTAATGATTAAATGCAGAGTGGTGCATACAGAGCAAAAAGAGAAAGAAACAGTGCATCATGGGAACCCCCCAGCAGTCTACATCTATAGCAGCATAACTAAGGGATGGTTCAGGGTCACCTGATCCAGCCCTAACTATAAGCCTTAGCGAAAAGGAAAGTTTTAAGCCTAATCTTAAAAGTAGAGAGGGTATCTGTCTCCCTGATCTGAATTGGGAGCTGGTTCCACAGGAGAGGAGCCTGAAAGCTGAAGGCTCTGCCTCCCATTCTACTCTTACAAACCCTAGGAACTACAAGTAAGCCCGCAGTCTGAGAGCGAAGCGCTCTAATGGGGTAATATGGTACTACGAGGTCCCTAAGATAAGATGGGACCTGATTATTCAAAACCTTATACGTAAGAAGAAGAATTTTAAATTCTATTCTAGCATTAACAGGAAGCCAATGAAGGGAGGCCAACACGGGTGAGATATGCTCTCTCCTGCTAGTCCCCGTCAGTACTCTAGCTGCAGCATTCTGAACCAACTGAAGGCTTTTTAGGGAACTTTTAGGACAACCTGATAATAATGAATTACAATAGTCCAGCCTAGAGGAAATAAATGCATGAATTAGTTTTTCAGCATCACTCTGAGACAAGACCTTTCTGATTTTAGAGATATTGCGTAAATGCAAAAAGGCAGTCCTACATATTTGTTTAATATGCGCTTTGAATGACATATCCTGATCAAAAATAACTCCAAGATTTCTCACAGTATTACTAGAGATCAGGGAAATGCCATCCAGAGTAACGATCTGGTTAGACACCATGCTTCTAAGATTTGTGGGGCCAAGTACAATAACTTCAGTTTTATCTGAGTTTAAAAGCAGGAAATTAGAGGTCATCCATGTCTTTATGTCTGTAAGACAATCCTGCAGTTTAGCTAATTGGTGCGTATCCTCTGGCTTCATGGATAGATAAAGCTGGGTATCATCTGCGTAACAATGAAAATTTAAGCAATACCGTCTAATAATACTGCCCAAGGGAAGCATGTATAAAGTGAATAAAATTGGTCCTAGCACAGAACCTTGTGGAACTCCATAATTAACTTTAGTCTGTGAAGAAGATTCCCCATTTACATGAACAAACTGTAATCTATTAGACAAATATGATTCAAACCACCGCAGCGCAATGCCTTTAATA
The DNA here is from genome assembly GCF_902500255.1 of Thalassophryne amazonica. Lineage (NCBI taxonomy): Eukaryota > Metazoa > Chordata > Actinopteri > Batrachoidiformes > Batrachoididae > Thalassophryne > Thalassophryne amazonica. The sequence continues at coordinate 96,762,178 of NC_047113.1, read as the reverse complement.
CCTATGACATGCTCTAATCTCTGTAATAAAATTTTATGGTCAACAGTATCAAAAGCAGCACTGAGGTCCAACAGAACAAGCACAGAGATAAGTCCACTGTCCGAAGCCATAAGAAGATCATTTGTAACCTTCACTAATGCTGTTTCTGTACTATGATGAATTCTAAAACCTGACTGAAACTCTTCAAATAGACCATTCCTCTGCAGGTGATCAGTTAGCTGTTTTACAACTACCCTCTCAAGAATCTTTGAGAGAAAAGGAAGGTTGGAGATTGGCCTATAATTAGCTAAGATAGCTGGGTCAAGTGATGGCTTTTTAAGTAATGGTTTAATTACTGCCACCTTAAAGGCCTGTGGTACATAACCAACTAACAAAGATAGATTGATCATATTTAAGATTGAAGTATTAAATAATGGTAGGACTTCCTTGAGCAGCCTGGCAGGAATGGGGTCTAATAAGCATGTTGATGGTTTGGATGAAGTAACTAATGAAAATAACTCAGACAGAACAATCGGAGAGAAAGAGTCTAACCAAATACCGGCATCACTGAAAGCAGCCAAAGATAACGATACATCTTTGGGATGGTTATGAGTAATTTTTTCTCTAATAGTCAAAATTTTGTTAGCAAAGAAAGTCATGAAGTCATTACTAGTTAAAGTTAATGGAATACTCAGCTCAATAGAGCTCTGACTCTTTGTCAGCCTGGCTACAGTGCTGAAAAGAAACCTGGGGTTGTTCTTATTTTCTTCAATTAGTGATGAGTAGAAAGATGTCCTAGCTTCACGAAGGGCTTTCTTATAGAGCAACAAACTCTTTTTCCAGGCTAAGTGAAGATCTTCTAAATTAGTGAGACGCCATTTCCTCTCCAACTTACGGGTTATCAGCTTTAAGCTACGAGTTTGTGAGTTATACCACGGAGTCAGACACTTCTGATTTAAAGCTCTCTTTTTCAGAGGAGCTACAGCATCCAAAGTTGTCTTCAATGAGGATGTAAAACTATTGACGAGATACTCTATCTCCCTTACAGAGTTTAGGTAGCTACTCTGCACTGTGTTGGTATATGGCATTAGAGAACATAAAGAAGGAATCATATCCTTAAACCTAGTTACAGCGCTTTCTGAAAGACTTCTAGTGTAATGAAACTTATTCCCCACTGCTGGGTAGTCCATCAGAGTAAATGTAAATGTTATTAAGAAATGATCAGACAGAAGGGAGTTTTCAGGGAATACTGTTAAGTCTTCTCTTTCCATAACATAAGTCAGAACAAGATCTAAAATATGATTAAAGTGGTGGGTGGACTCATTTACATTTTGAGCAAAGCCAATAGAGTCTAATAATAGATTAAATGCAGTGTTGAGGCTGTCATTCTCAGCATCTGTGTGGATATTAAAATCGCCCACTATAATTATCTTATCTGAGCTAAGCACTAAGTCAGACAAAAGGTCTGAAAATTCACAGAGAAACTTACAGTAACGACCAGGTGGACGATAGATAATAACAAATAAAACTGGTTTTTGGGACTTCCAATTTGGATGGACAAGACTAAGAGACAAGCTTTCAAATGAATTAAAGCTCTGTCTGGGTTTTTGATTAATTAATAAGCTGGAATGGAAGATTGCTGCTAATCCTCCGCCCCGGCCCGTGCTACGAGCATTCTGACAGTTAGTGTGACTCGGGGGTGTTGACTCATTTAAACTAACATATTCATCCTGCTGTAACCAGGTTTCTGTAAGGCAGAATAAATCAATATGTTGAGCAATTATTATATCATTTACTAACAGGGACTTAGAAGAGAGAGACCTAATGTTTAACAGACCACATTTAACTGTTTTAGTCTGTGGTGCAGTTGAAGGTGCTATATTATTTTTTCTTTTTGAATTTTTATGCTTAAATAGATTTTTGCTGGTTATTGGTAGTCTGGGAGCAGGCACCGTCTCTACGGGGATGGGGTAATGAGGGGATGGCAGGGGGAGAGAAGCTGCAGAGAGGTGTGTAAGACTACAACTCTGCTTCCTGGTCCCAACCCTGGATAGTCACGGTTTGGAGGATTTAAGAAAATTGGCCAGATTTCTAGAAATGAGAGCTGCTCCATCCAAAGTGGGATGGATGCCGTCTCTCCTAACAAGACCAGGTTTTCCCCAGAAGCTTTGCCAATTATCTATGAAGCCCACCTCATTTTTTGGACACCACTCAGACAGCCAGCAATTCAAGGAGAACATGCGGCTAAACATGTCACTCCCGGTCCGATTGGGGAGGGGCCCAGAGAAAACTACAGAGTCCGACATTGTTATTGCAAAGTTACACACCGATTTAATGTTAATTTTAGTGACCTCCGATTGGCGTAATCGGGTGTCATTACTGCCGACGTGAATTACAATCTTACCAAATTTACGCTTAGCCTTAGCCAGCAGTTTCAAATTTCCTTCAATGTCGCCTGCTCTGGCCCCCGGAAGACAATTGACTATGGTTGCTGGTGTCGCTAACTTCACATTTCTCAAAACAGAGTCGCCAATAACCAGAGTTTGATCCTCGGCGGGTGTGTCGTCGAGTGGGGAAAAACGGTTAGAGATGTGAACGGGTTGGCGGTGTACACGGGGCTTCTGTTTAGGGCTATGCTTCCTCCTCACAGTCACCCAGTCAGCCTGCTTTCCCGGCTGCTCGGGATCTGCCAGGGGGGAACTAACGGCGGCTAAGCTACCTTGGTCCGCACCGACTACAGGGGCCTGGCTAGCTGTAGAATTTTCCACGGTGTGGAGCTGAGTCTCCAATTCGCCCAGCCTGGCCTCCAAAGCTACGAATAAGCTACACTTATTACAAGTACCATTACTGCTAAAGGAGGCCGAGGAATAACTAAACATTTCACACCCAGAGCAGAAAAGTGCGGGAGAGACAGGAGAAGCCGCCATGCTAAATCGGCTAAGAGCTAGTAGCTACGCTAAGCTAGCGGATTCCTAAAAACACGCAAAGTGAATAATGTGTAAATAATTTAGAGGTGATTCAGCAGAAGGAGTGCTTTAGTTAAGGCACGTAAAGATTACACTGGGAAACAAATCGTAATCTAGATAACTAGATCAATCTAACTGCGCAGATTAAACAGCTAACAGATACAGAAAAACACTGCTGTGCTCCGGAACAGGAAGTGATACAATACCGCAGTGAGAGCCAACCACCACTAGAGGCAAGCAAGAGAATGTTTGTATAAATGTTGCCACCGTGCTGAACAGAATATTTGAATTATACTTGTTTTTGGCAATTAAATCAGAGTAGTAGGTGAGTTATTGCAGCCAATAGTGTGTGTATGTAGTCCAGAATGGCATCATGCTATGCAAAGTGGACCAACATTGAATCCCCATGACCTTCGATCCCTCAGGCGGCACTGCATTAAAAACCAACATCATTGTGTAAAGCATCTTACAGTGTGGGCTCAGGAACACTTCAGAAAACCATTGTCAGTTAACACAGTTCGTGACTACATCTACAAGTGCAAGTTAAAACTCTACCATGCAAAACGAAAGCCATACATCAACAACATCCAGAAATGCCGCTGCCTTCTCTGGGCCCGAGCTCATTTGAAATGGACAGACGCAAAGTGGAAAAGTGTGCTGTGGTCTGATGAGTCCACATTTCAAATTGTTTTTGGAAATCATGGACGTCGTGTCCTCCAGACAAAAGAGGAAAAAGATCATCCAGATTGTTACCAGTGCAAAGTTCAAAAGCCAGCATCTGTGATGGTATGGGGGTGTGTTAGTGCCCATGGCATGGGTAACATACACATCTGTGATGGCACCATCAATGCTGAAAGGTACATCTAGGTTTTGGAGTAACACATGCTGCAATCCAAGCAACGTCTTTTTCAGGGACGTCCCTGATTACTTCAGCAAGACAATGCCAAGCCACATTCTGCACATGTTACAACAGTGTGACTTCATAGTAAAAGAATGTGGGTACTAGACTGGCCTGCCTTGAAGTCCAGACCTGTCGCCCATTGAAAATGTGTGGCACATTATGAAGCACAAAATACGACAACGGAGACCCCGGACTGTTGAACAACTGAAGTCGTACATCAAGCAAGAATGAGAAAGAATTCCACCTACAAAGCCTCAACAATTAGTGTCCTCAATTATCAAACGCTTATTGAGTGTTGTTAGAAGGAAAGGTGATGGAACACAGTGGTAAACATATCACTGTCCCAGCTTTTTTGAAACGTGCTGCAGGCATCCATTTCAAAATGAGCAAATATTTGCACAAAAACAATAAGGTTTATCAGTTTGAACACGAAATATCTTGTCTTTGTGGTATCATTCAATTGAATATAGGTTGCAAATCATTGTATTCTGTTTTCATTTACATTTTACGCAACGTCCCAACTTCACTGGAATTGGGGTTGTAGTTGAGGATTTGATGTGTCACCATGATGATAAGTGTGTCATCCCAGCAGACAAGGCAGTGAGACTGTAAACATAAGTGAGTTATCTGAAACCACTGACGCAAGAGATGCAATGTCTATACACAGTATTACGACAAGTGAGGACCAATTTCAGGGTGTTTTCACTAATGTGAGTCAAACCCTGCATGCACTGCTGGGATCCTAATGCATCTATACTGTCCATAAATAACAGAGATAATTGCAGAGTGGGACAGAAGGCTTGTTTACATTTATCTTGTCACTAACGATCTGGACGTTGTCTGCATGGGTTGCCCAATTAGACATAAACCCAGCAAGACTTCAGAATATGGGCCTGGGGTGATATACGGTGACAAAGTAGCATGTTTGAATTTTATTCTTCTGACCTTGGTGTGTCATTTTGGACCTTTTTTTAATCTGGAGCGCACTCGTTCTCTCTCTCTCCTCTCCCTCTCTCTCTCTCTCTCCCCCTTCTCGCTCCATCTCTATCTACCTCTCTTTCCCTTTCTCTCTCCCTCTGTGTCTCTCTGTCTCTCTGTCTCTGAGGATGTGCAGTCGGGGTTCTTTGATGTGCTCAATGGGAGGGACGCACGATCAGTGAGGAAAGATGATGACATCCTTTCCTTAAACATCATACTCATTTCAAATCCAGCTTTTCTCACAGTACACATATGTGTCTTGAAGCTGGTAAAATATTTCTGCTAAATGCTGCGCCATGGAAATGTGACATCATCTATCCATCAGAGCCAAAATGTAGGAGGACAGAGATGGACATATTCATGCCAAATCAACACCTCAGATCTGCTGTGGAGACTACAACTGAAAAAAAAAAAACAAAAAAAAAACAAGGGAACAGCCAAAGGGACTTGCACTGAAAAAAGAGAATAGTTGAACCAACTTTTAAAAGCCTTACAATTGGTAAACCTGAATGAATTAAGTTGGTTGAACTTAAGTTTGTAAATTAGAGTTGATCTAACTTTTTAAGTTGGTTCTTTTTTCAGTGTACCATGTTATTGCTGAATAAATGAAATCAAAGAACTGCTCTCCACCATTCGCGCCTAGTGAGATAGTACCCTAACTCTTCCTGGGGAATCCCAGTGTATTCCCAAGCCAGGAAGCAAATATAATCCTTCCAGCATGTCCTCGGCCTTCCCCACAGCCTCCTCCCAATTGGGCAAGTCATTACCTCTAATTGTATCCTCAACCTTATTCTTTTAGTCCTTACCCAAAGTTCATGACCATGGGTGAGGCAAGGGAGACTTGTCAAGGCTTTTTTCAACAAGACAGTCTGGCACAGAGTCCGTAAAACATGAGATGTCACCCCAGTCTGTCTGTCAATCTCATGCTCCAACTTACCCCCACTTGTGAACAACTCTGAGATATAAAAACTCCTCCACTTGGGGCAATAAGTCTCATCTTACCCAGAGGGGGCAATCCATACTTTTCCAACAGAGGACCAAGGTTTCAAATTTGGAGGTGCTGATTCTCAGCCCATTCACTTCAGTTTTGCTTCAAACCTGCCCAGTGCACATTGGAGGTCACTGTCTGCTGAAGCCAACAGAGCTACATAATCCGCAAAAGCTAGGGATGCATCAATCCCAATACCAGTATCGTGTATCGACCCAATCCCGTATTAATTTGCTTGTATTTGCAATCGTAAAACTTCTCAGATAGTACAACACCCAATACCACTTTACAGCAGTGTGATGTCAACATTTCAATGGGGGATTTTCATGTACATGCTCCATAATTATAATTATACTTTCTTCATATGCTTTGAACACTGCGGCTTAAACAATGATGCAGGTAATTTAGGGATTTTTTACAGGATTTCATTTCATGCCTCATAAGTCGAAATATATCCATCAGTGGTGTTCATTGATTGGCTAAAAGCTGCAGTCCTCATGTGGAGTAAACTCACACACAGAATAAAATCTAAAATCTTATCCATTCGTTTCAGTGGAATTCATCATCACATGATCCTGAAGAAAAATTATCCATATACAGCCTCCTGAGTTTGGAAAACATCTGAAAATACTTTATTTCCTTGTTGTGATTGGAAAAAAAATTCCTCTGTGACTTTGGCACTCTGCGCCACAGTTCCTTTGTCAGAACTCAGATCACAGTTTCAGCGGCAGAGGTTCTCCATCAGGTTGGTGTCAGCTGTCCAGGCCACGGTTCACTACAGGTGTAATCCGTTTGTTGAATATCTGTGGTGCAACATTCGGAGCTTCATCTCCTCCCCATGGGCCGCACTTTTGTGACAGAACTTGTCAGAGTCACTGCGCCTTGTTAAAAAATTAAAATAAAATAACTGAGTATTTTCAGTTTGATTGCACAATGTTCAAGTCTAGTTCACAAAATTAATGCATGCCACAAGCATTGCACATTACAATATTTCCTTTGTGCACCCTGAACGGGATGCACGAGGGGTGCAGTCCGGGGCAAGACGGCAGGATTAGATGTGCCTGCCCACGGCTTATTTCCCTCGGATGCGTTGTAACTGTTTTGAATGCTGTTTTGACGCCGTAGGAATATTTAATACACATTCAGATTGCAGTTAGAGTCCGCCTTGACTACTGTACGATATTTTTCCACCTCAACTGCATGCCCGTTGGCAGATTTCCTTCGAATATGGGTGAGTTGGTGTGCGCACGTGTGATCGTGCCAATACGGAGATCACATCATCGACGAGAGACACGCTCACCTGTCCAGAGCAGCAAAGCACTCACATGAATGGACTCATGGCTCCAGGATGTGGGACAAATGAGCTGCCCATGCTGATCTGTCAGGTAGGCTGTCATATGATGGATTATCGTGTGTCAGATGGACGATTGCGACTGCATGTCACGTGACATTTCTGTCCAGTCAGATGGCATGACTGGCACTGTGAAACACAGCTGGAGCAGCTGGGTTCATATTTTTATCTCTGTTGTGGTTGTGTGGGCACGCTGCTGGCCAGTGATTCCACCTCCAGTGGCACATGATGGATATGCCATGATGGGTGTTCCACAGCTGTCAGCTGTTCCATCATGGACACAACAGCTGTCCAGATGTGCATGCTGCACCAGACAGTGATCACACTGCACTGTGCCCAGCCTTCACCACCTCAGCTGCACCTCAACTATGTAGGATTGTGGTATTGGTGGGGATGGGGGACGACGACACACTCACATGACATCCAAGTTGCTGGGGGGTGGGGTACGGCACATTCGTATGTAATTTGTGTTGCTCGGGGCAGACATGGCACACTGACCACCCTTTGAGCTTTCGAACACCTGAACTGCAGCTCGAAAGTGGTCATCTGCTCTCTATTTTCGTGCTGGCTGCACGAATGGCCCTGCATTTTCTAAGTGCCCTGTGAGTGGTGTTGGATGTTTGTTTTTGGCACCTGGACTCCGCCTGGGAGTGGGTTGAATGGGTAATCATCCACCATTTGCAGTCATTTAGACTCTGATGTGAAGGTTGCCTCGATCGCACCATTTGGCCGAGGTTCGAATTGCATTCGACACGCCATGCGAATGTTGTGAACACGATCAGATGTCAGTGCAACCTCATCTTGACCACCATTCGAATGGGTTTCCGGTATGAGCAACACACGAATGTAGCGTTCATGTGCTGTGGCCAAATGATTGTGGCAACTGCTGTAGGAGGCGTTTGAAGCAGCTCTGATTTTTCAAGTGCTCCTTCATCAGTGGTGGGCACAGATAACCAAAAAATTAACTTTGATAACATATAATCAGATAACTGAAAAGTTGTCTTTGATAAAAATAAAACAATAAACCACCCAAAAATGTATCAGAGGTTACTGATAACCAATAAATTCCAGTATTACCTCTGGTAAATTTACAACTGCTAACAAACTGAATTTGAGTTTTAACACCACAATCACTTTTGGCAGCATCAAAAGAGACACCAGACCCAAACAGTGAGCCAACACTTCTGTCTTTGAACATCTCCCCCCCCGCTGGAAACTCGTGTTTACTACATGGCTTCCAGCACAGAAGCCAGCTGAGAGCTGCCACAAAGCTCAGCTCTCTATCCAATCACAACACTCCGGTCAGGCGGAGGTCTTGGAAAATAAAGCAATGCTGAGTTATGATTTGGTATATAAATAAAATGAATACTGATAGAATAACTCCATTAATGTCAATTCTGTCATTTGTACAAATTTAAAATATAACATATATCTTTTAATGTTGAATAATGCACTAATTCTAAAGTTTTGTAACAAACACAGACAGATCGAAAAGGATTCTGGGTAAAATGTGCCTCCGCTAAACACTGATTGGTTGAGTCATTCATTATGTAAACCAACACGTTAATGTGACGTGTGTTGGTGTTTACAGATAAATGTGCTTTTGTAAAATATTCCATTTTTTTATTTGTAAAAACAGGCTTTTTTTTTTTTTGCGGAGCCCTGGTAGTGTCATCGCAAAATATTTTGCATGTGGAGAGAATGTGCGCTCATTTTATTATATTGTGTGCACGTTTTATTATATTGTGCGCACATTTTATGATGTTGTGCACACGTTTTACTATATTGTGTATTGTATTGTATATATATTGTATTGTATTGTGTATTTACTAAATGTTGGCTATTAGCCAACAAACCAGGAGACAGTGTAATACATTTCCCCATTAGAAATGGATCTGGTCAGAGTGTATCATCATGGTTTGGGCGCACAAGGACATATAGAGAACTCCAGCTGCCCAGCATGACATCAACTGGAGTTTAAGCACATTAAAAAGGATGCTGAGGGCAAAGTGTCTCCCCGTCGTGAGGATGACAATTTAGGTCATATTATGAAGTTCATTTTGAATGAAAGGAAAACGTGCGCACATTTTATTAACTCTATGGGGCCGACACCATTGTATAGGATGGCTAAGATCAAGCTTTACTAAATTATAAATAACTTTTGAATGATATGAGATAGAAACTTACTTTTTTTTTGCTGAAAAGCTAACTCCGCGGACTTTCGAGCCAGCCATCGGCCATCTTTGTACCATCTTTGAAGCTGTGTGATGATGTGCGCAATGTGAGTGTCCAATCGGAATTGGTTCACCGTCACATGGTTTTCCAAAATTCAATCGTAGGGCAGATTTCCCTCACGTGAAAAGCCAAAGATCATTTTCAGGAGTGATGTGTTACTAGTTGGCCCTTTTGAATAGCCCCCTGGGTGCGCCAATGAGTACTTACTATTAGTACATACTCAGTGTGCCCTGCGCCATTACGCACAGTGATCAGTGAAAGCAGGAGCACACGGAGAGCCTCTGATGACAATCTCACGTGCTCAACCAAAGAGTGTGTAACTATCAGGATTGCTCCAATAGTTTGCATGTGAATGTTACTGGATAACTCTGTTGCTTTCTCGGTGTAAAGCACTGTTTGCCATATCAATGGACAACAAAACGCATAGACCATTTTGTATATATTGTTTAAAATGTGCATTTGTGTTTATTGTTTGAACCTTTTTGTTGTTCAGTCTTTCACAGAAGACCTCAAATTACCTTTATAAAGTGCCAAAACAGTTGTTTATTATAGTATAGTTTAGAGTGTTTTGAATAAATGTGTGTGGAAAATTATTTTTCTCTTTATTTTTTCCTTGCCTATTTTTGATTGTAAACCATTATTCCACTTATAAAACACAACAAAAACATATATATTCTGAAAGCACAGGTTGTCCTGAAAAAAAGAGACATAAAACTTGATTGTGGGATGCAAGGAGAGCTGTTAACAGCAATAATAAAACATTTATGCCAGGCGAGTGAACTGTCCAAAAAATGCCCTCGGACCCCAGAGGGTTAATTTGAGGGCTCAATTAAAGGAAACGTGCACAGAAATTATCACGGGCAGGAAAACGTGCGCACGTTTTATTAATTTGAGAGCACGTTTTATTCATTCATGGGCTCAATTAAAGGAAAATGTGTGCACAAATTATCATGGCCAGAAAAAAATATCACTTTAAGTGACCGTACAATGTGTGTGAGAACATAAATCATGCTCTCTGAACTTTTACACGGTGCAGTTCTGTGGTACATTTTGAGCTGTCGCCCAATACAGTGATTGAAAATATATCAGCCTAGCTTCCAATACTGCCATGAACGCTACTAGCCAGTAGATGGCAGTAGAGACCTTGAAAACTTGCCAAAACAAAATTCCAGATAATCCGTGTCTACTACATTTAAGATGCGTGGAATTTAAGAAATGCAGACACAGTAACAACGTCTATAAACCCTGAAAATATATTCACGAGAGTTGTAGGCACTAGAGTTTAATGCTGTTGTCCATAGAGCCTGATCAGAGTGTTTCAAATGCATTTCTCATATCGTGAAGGTACTGAGATGACCCTATCCTACCCATAATGCACTGCTGGGCACAGCATATATCCACACTAAAACCTTAAAAATTAGCACATTAGTTTAAAACTAAAACATATATCTGATATTTCCAGTTTATAAAACTTCAGCCATGACATTAATTTAAATAACTTGGCCGAAATTTGTTTGATTAAAAGTTGAACCATAAGTTGAAAATGTATGCCTCTGGATGACTTGGGTGATATTGCCCTTGTATTAGTATGGGGTTAAAATAATTTTTTTTTTCAGGGGGGGAACCAGTTCTCCTTTGCCTGCAGAGGATAGAGTGGTTTCTCCTCAAAGCAGCTCTCATCTGTTACGCAGAGGGTAGAACTACACATCTGCTACGAAACATTTAACAGGTAGGTGCTCAACTGATTTTACATTTTATAAGTGTTTGTAGCTGTTCAGCTTTATTTGCCACGTTATCGGTCTAAAAATTATCAGACAAAAATTTATCACAAGATAATTAGTCCGATAATGTTTTTTTAAAGTTATCTAAAAAGATAATCCGATAATGAAAACATTATCTTCGATAATTATCAGATTAACGGAACTGTGGCCACCACTGTCCTTCATGCACCATTCGGCCTAAATCATGTTATGTGTGAAGGGGCCGTATGAGATGTTAATTCTGGCTGAGCGATTTCTGCTCTGTTCTGTGGTCTGTGGTGCAATTGAATGATGAAGCTTCTTAAGGGTCATAATCACTCATGAGATGTAGTGTGCAGTTGATCACATGAATCGTTAAAGAATTGCCCTGACCTTCATCAGAAAATGGAGCATTGAGATGGTTTAAGTGCCACTTCCATTGAATGTTGAAAGGACTGAACTGTCTATTAGTCATGATGGACTCTGGTCCAGTATCTTTGCCACCTGGTTAATTTGTGGTCATTATGACTACAGGACTAGAAACTTACAAGAATGAATAGTCATATCTCTCTTTGCATGTCTGATAATTCTTTGCTGTAATATTACTTTTTGTTGTTGGTAATATGGCCAGAGGAGATGGTCACATGTTTGAGTCTGGTCTGCTTGAGGTTTCTTCCAACAATTAAAAATGCAAGGGAGTTTTTCTTTACAACTCTTACCAATGTGCTTGATCTGGGGGTTGGTAAGATTATACCTTCCACTTGTGAAGTGCCTTGGGTCGACCGATGTTGTCATCTGGCACTATATCAATAAGCAAACTTGAATTGAACTGAATTAATGATAGACATAAGGGAAAGGAAATGGGTAGAGATAATTTATGGTGAGGAAACAGACCTTTGCAGACAGGGTAAGTGAACACATGAAATAAAACAAGAGACATAACACTGGAAGTTATGAGATAGTTGAATGAACACCATTGTGAATAATTTGTTCTGTGATGTGTGTCAGCTGGAATTTGAGAAGAACATCCCCCGTGCAGATAGAACTGTTGAATGTAGTACATTTTACATTAAGAGCGGCCTGTTATTAACAGTCTCACACACACTGTGTGTGTACTGTGATCCTTCTTTGTCAGCTATGAGTTTGGAGTGTGTGATTAGTGTTTGCAGATGTTTTTTTTTCTTTTGTTTAGATGCATGGGTACTTATGCATAATAATGTATTATAAGCAGATCTGTTTTCATTTCAGTATTTATCATCTCTAAACATTTTACTTGTCGAAATTATTATTATTTTAAGTAGTATTAGTAGTTGTAGTAAAAAAAAAAGGCTTCAAAACTGGACCTTTAATCTAGGGGTGTTGTGGGGGGGCACATCCTTGCCCCACGCCCCCATTACATCTGGATTCACCCCTGCTTTGGCGTTTGAGCACAAAGAATGGATAACATTTATTTATGCAGAAAACATGACCAGATTTACAGGTAAGAACGTTTTATTGCGTTTTCACATCATGTGGTCCTCAGAAAGAGAGTTTAGGTGCATTTGAGTGGAAAATAGTCTTAGTTGTTGACACGTCGTGGAGGATCAGCTGTTTTTAGCAGCAGATACGGAGCGGCTCGGAGAAAAAAACCCCATAAAAATGTCTTTGTAAAGCTCAGTGCAGGTGTGCTGTTGTCACTGTGCTTTAAGAGGTGAGGACAAGTCGTAGCTGTTGCAGAAAAATGCGGATGAAAAGCTCACAGCTCGCTTAAAGTGTGTAGTTCAGTCAAACCCCGACCCCCTGCCCACAGACCAAGTTTAATGCTGTTATCGACCCATAATGCAAAAATAATAGTAACGAACAGTGACTTGGAGAAGGAACTTTAATATGATTACTGATTTGGAAAGATTAACACGTTAGATTACTCGTTACTAAAAAAAAAGTGGTCAGATTAGAGTAACGCGTTACTGGCATCACTGAAAATAACGCATCAAGAATGCATGAGTGTGAAAATGAAACATTCACGATCACAGGACTGAAAGCGGGAATAAAACCAAACCGTCTCCTGCGCTGGATCCACAGCCCCCTCCAACATCGTCGTTGCTGTCCCCATGGACAGCGCGAACGCATCATACCAGGTTGTGTGGCGTGGAGTGATCGCTCCATGCCAGGATCTGCTATTACGCTATGGCGCCGTGCCAGGCTGTGTGGCATGAGGCAAGTGCGCTGTGCGTTGCTCTGCTATTATGTGCCGTGCCAGACTGTGTGGCATGAGGCTCTGCTATGCTCCAGAGGACACACTCACAGCCACAAATGGCTTGGGAGGTGGACGAAGGTCACCCACAACATTAACTTGATAGAATAATAAATATTTTATTCTCTAATTTCCAGGTATTTGCGGGCCGGTCCGAGTCAGCCAAAGGGCCGTAAAATAACCAGGTGTGATCTAACACATACTGCTGACTATAGTGTGGTACTTATTAATCCATGGCATGCTCTTTCACTTCATCACATCTGATCATGTATTGTTGTTATGTGTCGACGCGGATTGAGGAGCGAACCTGCGTCAGACAGGACCCAGCGCTAAAAATAACCAGAAAGCGGTTCCAAACAAAAACTATTTATTATACACCTGTGTTTAAAAGTGTAAAAACATAAAAAACAACGTCCCTCTGGTGGAGTGATCCGCGGCTCGCTCTCCAGCTCCCGCAAGGATTAAAGCCGGCGCTCCTGGACTTCCTACCACCGCCAAACACCCCCCAGGTGGACACGACAAACTGATTCTCTGTGAAGCAAAGAGACGGTGAGGTAAGTCAACAGATACAACTATATCTTCCAATAAACACACGCTGCCAGCAACACACTCAGGTCAGTGTCCTTTTTTTTACTTTATGCAAATGAGCAGCTTCTCACAACAAGTGGAGGATCACTTATCCTTCACGCCACAGCAGTGAGAAGCAACTGCGCAATTCTCTTTACAATTCCAGTATACTGTGTAACAAAACACCAAGTTACTATCAACAAGTACCTAAACACTTAATTACCTTTCGTGTGTGCTGACAGCATGTGTCCTCACCCCTCCCTGCTTCACGGGCTCGATGTGTCAAACCCAGGCGCGGTCCTCAGCGTCTCACAAACGAACGTCACAAGGTCGAGTTCCCGGCAGTTCTGCTTGAATCACACATGACTTAAATGCAGAACGCCATCCAATTATCTGCTTCAGCTGCAAGTCGTCCAGGTTGCACGTGAGCACCAAGCACAGGTGCTTTCCATGATGTTGATGAGGGTGAAGACTCTTCAGCCAGCACCTTCTTCACAGACAAATCAGCCCTCATGCCACCTGGAGAGCAAAGAAAAGAAAAGAACACCAAAACATCCAGCCACGCCCCCCCCCCCCCCCAACACACAACAGTACCCCCCCATCAACGGGAAGCCTCCCGGCGACCGAACAGACCAGGCCCGAGAACAGCCCCTCCCTCCGGGGTCCACGTCAGGAAGCAGACGGCAAGACAGGCACCTCAGCTGGAAGGCCGGCTGGAATCAACAAAAGCCCCAAAACATTCCCCAGAAGTCCACTCACACAAAAAAAACATAAAACCCACCCAAAACCTCCCCAGGGGACCGTCCCATCAAACCCCGGGAGGAAAAGAAAAACTCCAAAACACAAAAACCCAACACAGTCCCACAACACAGTACAAACGTAGATGCATAAAAGAAAAATAACAAACAACCCCCCCAGAATGACCTGCAGAGCCCAGCCCCCCCTCAGAAGGCCTTCATTGCCAGCCAAAACCGTGATCCCACAAAGGTCCCCAGGTATACATGGAGTGAAACGGTGCCCCCCAGGGGACCATATCATCAACCCCAGGAGGCACCCTCCCCACAACCCCGGAACCCCAGATCCGGTCACACTTGGCCGGCCGGTCCCAAGCCAATTCCCCCCCCAGAGGACCGTCCCATCAACCCTGGAGGCGGAACCCGGAAGGAAACAAAATAAAACCAAAAACCAACCCCCGGAGGACAACCAAAAACAACCCCGGGGGGATATAAAACGACCATAAACCCCGTTGCCCTCCCCGGCACCCCGAAAGACCCCAGGTCCCTCCCAGAGCCCTTTGGCGGCTCTATGTTGGCAAACGGCTCAAAATAGTAAGCCGGAGAAGGGAACAGGTAAAAACTAACCCAGCTCCAACCCCAAAGCGCAGCGGAGAACCGGAAATACGTCCGGTGCCCCAACTCGACCATACCCCAGCCACTCGGGAGGGGTGGAACTACCGAAATGGCAAACAGCAACAGATCGGCCCACCCCTCCGACTGAGGCATGTCTCCGCTGCACCACACCCCGGCAACACCCATGACAATCGGTCCAAAGGCTCACCGAGGCTGGAGTGGAACCGGGCCCTAACCAAACCAAAAAGAACGCCTCTAACCCCCCCCCCCCCCCCCCTAGGTGCAGAGGTCTTCTGAGAATGCTCAGCGTGACCAACCTGCACCACCCCACAACCCACAAGACAAGCGGTCTAAGGGCAAGTGAGGTTGGGGTTAGGAATGTAGAGAAATAAAAACAACAAAACAAAATGACCCAACAACCCAAACAGAAAATACCTAAAAACACACACACAATTGACAGGTAAGTGAGCCCAGGCGGGCTTCTGACCGCCTATCACTCCACCAGATACGCCCCTACCTCCCCAAACAAGTATAACCCCTGATTAAAGAAACCAAACATTTACGTGTGCTAGAAATTTTTTTTTATTTTTTTTTTTATTTTTGTTATGTGGGTTCTGTTGCCTGTCCAAGAACACTTGGAGTTACGTCACTGTTATTTCTCTTGACGCTTACGTGTCGGGGCAATACAGGAATCTCGACTCGTCCGAGCTGCATGGGCTCGTCAATAGGAGGAGCCGGAGGTCCCATCGGAGGAGCCTCAGTGGGGCGAAGAAGAGGCGGCCCAGCTTTGTGTCGGGGAAAGCCCCGAGACAAAAAAAACCGCTCTGATGGGCGTCCTCTCTCGCGTCCATGCTCCTTCAACCGATCATCTAGACGAATCACCAACAATATTAGCTCGTCTAAATCATTTGGCTCATCACGGACCGCCAGCTCGTCTTTTAATGACTCATTTAACCCGTCTACAAACACGCCCCGTAATGCTGCGGCATTCCAACCTGATTGAGCAGAAAAAATCCGGAAGTCCACGGAATACTCCGCCGCACTCCGCCTCCCCTGCCTGAGATTCAGCAACCGTTGAGCAACGGTATTCGTTTTCACCGAATGGTCAAAAACCAGTCGGAACTCCCGGGAGAAATCCTTAAAGGACCCTAACAATGGCGAGTTGTTACTCCACAACGCTGTGACCCAAGCTAAGGCGTCACCTCGGAGCAAATTTGTCACATACGAAACACGACTTCCATCAGAAGAGAAGGAAGCCGGTCGCTGAGCAAAAACCAGAGAACATTGCATCAGAAACGAAGCACAAGCTTCGACGTCTCCCGCATAAGGCTCCGGATGACAAATGATCGGTTCAAACACCGAATCTTTGGGTGACGGAGTTATCTGCCTTGGTATCGATGATGCCGCAGCTGGAGCTGCAGGAAGCGGAACGGCTTGAGCTGCAAGCTCCGTAACACGGGCGTCTGTTTGTTTAATTTGATTTGCGAGGTGCTGTAATTGCTCCCATATTTTCTCCAAGTGTTCTTGAATCTTTTCGGCAAAAGGAACCGCCTCTGCCGCTGGGTCCATTATGGAATGGCCGGGAACTTCTGTTATGTGTCGACGCGGATTGAGGAGCGAACCTGCGTCAGACAGGACCCAGCGCTAAAAATAACCAGAAAGCGGTTCCAAACAAAAACTATTTATTATACACCTGTGTTTAAAAGTGTAAAAACATAAACAACGTCCCTCTGGTGGAGTGATCCGCGCTCGCTCTCCAGCGCCCGCAAGGATTAAAGCCGGCGCTCCTGGACTTCCTACCACCAGCCAAACACCCCCCAGGTGGACACGACAAACTGATTCTCTGTGAAGCAAAGGACGGTGAGGTAAGTCAACAGATACAACTATATCTTCCAATAAACACACGCTGCCAGCAACACACTCAGGTCAGTGTCCTTTTTTTTACTTTATGCAAATGAGCAGCTTCTCACAACAAGTGGAGGATCACTTATCCTTCACGCCACAGCAGTGAGAAGCAACTGCGCAATTCTCTTTACAATTCAGTATACTGTGTAACAAAACACCAAGTTACTATCAACAAGTACCTAAACACTTAATTACCTTTCGTGTGTGCTGACAGCATGTGTCCTCACCCCTCCCTGCTTCACGGGTTCGATGTGTCAAACCCAGGCGCGGTCCTCAGCGTCTCACAAACGAACGTCACAAGGTCGAGTTCCCGGCAGTTCTGCTTGAATCACACATGACTTAAATGCAGAATGCCATCCAATTATCTGCTTCAGCTGCAAGTCGTCCAGGTTGCACGTGAGCACCAAGCACAGGTGCTTTCCATGATGTTGATGAGGGTGAAGACTCTTCAGCCAGCACCTTCTTCACAGACAAATCAGCCCTCATGCCACCTGGAGAGCAAAGAAAAGAAAAGAACACCAAAACATCCAGCCACGCCCCCCCCAACACACAACAATTGTTGGTGCATCCAATCACCCATTGACTTTATTCAAATGTATCTTTACTTTTTGTATATCATTCAATGAACACATTTATGATTGCAGACATGGCTGTGACCATGAGGATGATGCCAGTGAGAGGTACATCACTATTGCCAATGCCCAGAACCAGAATCTGATGGTTACAAAGTCACAGCTGATGATCCTCCCCAGCACCCATGGATCGGAGCAACTCCTCATGGATGTGTGACCTGATGGATGTGTGACTTCACTGAAATGAAGTGCCCTCTGAGTCGGTGCCAGACAAAGAAGTCCATGATGGATATGGTAGAGGACAAGTCCTTCTTTTTGAGGAACACAGACAGAGGCACCACAGTGCTTGATACTTACCATGCATACTACTATCAGGTGCAAATGCATGTAACAGAGGCTGAGTACAGTGACTTTGTGGTGTGGAGCCCAAATGGAGCTGTCTTCATCCAAAGAATACTGCCTAACAGTAGATTCTTAGAGCAATCCTACAACAGGGTCTGCTCATTCCTCCAGCGATGTATCAGAATTGGTTGGTGAATCCTACACAGTACCCCAGGGGCCGCAACCCAGTACCTCAGGTGCACCGAGTCCGGTAGATGGCACCGGCTACTGTGGAGAACCAACACAGATGAGGACGCTATGCTAGCCTGCACCACAAATTTCTGTACGTGCCGTGCCTTTCACAAAGATTCTCTCAAGGTGAAAAAACAAACAGAGTTGGAAATGTGTAGATATGATTATTTACATCAACAAAGAAATGTTTGTTCTACTCAAACTCCATTCTGCATTCACACCAGTGCGTTCAGTACCACAAACGGATTATGACATGAGTTCAATGGGGTATGAGCTGCAACCACCCAAGCAGAAGAAGAGCTCCTTTCAGTCCGCTAACCCATTTCAGCACAGTGCTGTAATTCCTCTGAATGCATCCACTGAGAAATAAACAGAGGTCTTGATCATTATTTGAGGATAATTGCTCAGTAGTGAATGTGAGCAGTGAGCTGGTAGCACTCTGAGTCGACAGGCCTCACTGACATCTTTTCACTGCCAAGTCAGAGCAACATGAGGACCTCAAAGAGGTGAAAGTC
This sequence comes from Thalassophryne amazonica, assembly GCF_902500255.1. Taxonomy (NCBI): domain Eukaryota; kingdom Metazoa; phylum Chordata; class Actinopteri; order Batrachoidiformes; family Batrachoididae; genus Thalassophryne; species Thalassophryne amazonica. Next base: position 96,743,327 of record NC_047113.1, on the reverse strand, counting down.
CCTTTTTGGCAGCTGGCTGTCATAATGTGATATAAGAAGCTGGAGAGAAGAATGGTTTGAACATAAATTCAAAGAGGGTTTTCTTGCATTATGAGCCTGAGGACACCCGTGAGAGAAATTGTAGCCAGAACCAAAAATGTGTTCTGTTTGGATTTTGGTCAAATTTGTATTTCACATTATTTGTATGAAGTGACATATCAGTGTGAAGCAGCATCAACAGGATATTAGTACAATTTACAAGCAGTTAAATCGGCAGGAAAAGAATGGCAGCTTTCATGCAGATGACAAACAATTCTCATAGTGTGTTTCCAAGGGGATGTCCTGCTTTTAAACTTGTGGCAGTGTAACCTTGGAGAGATGTGTCATGGCAACAGCAGAGCCAGTGCTTACTTGTAGGTGGTCCGTGGGAGATTTTTCCTTCCTTTCTTTCTTTGCAAATGAATGTCATTTGTATCAGAGAATATGACAAGAGGGCAGATGTTTTCCATGGACGACAAAAACACGACGTATTCCAAAAAACATATTTATTGTTAGTGGTTATTGTCTTCAGCCACTGTCTTTGTTTGTCAAATTAAACCGCCTGCTTACAGCAACTGTGTGTGCATGCAACTTCAGTCAGGGACAAACAGAGCACAGCTGACATTTGTTGATTGGCACGCTTATGTATTTTGGGTCAGGGATGAATGGCGCCAAAATGGAACACTGATACAATCATTTATTTAGTTCCTTTCATTCGTAATATTATCTGTTGTGCTTTAATGTCGGGTTTTGTTTTCTGTTATCATGTAGTTTCTGTTTTACTTAGTTTGTTTAACCACTTTGTTTTTTTTTTTGTCAGTTCCAGTTTAGTTGTGCTTTACTGTTTATTTTCTTTTGCTCTCTGATCTGTTCTTATGTAGTTTTGTTTATTACTTATTAGCTGATGGTTGCTTTTTAGTTCTCATATTCATGTTCGGTTCCTAGTAATTTATTATTCCGCCATCACTTTCTGTTTGCTTCTTGTGCTCCATTTTCCCTCATCCCATTTGTTTGTGTTTACTCTCACTCCCTTCTGATTATTTTCTCACTTCATCACTGCACCTACCTCTGTCTTTGTCTCTTACCTTTATGCTGTCTGCTTTGTGTTTTCCTTCACTCACTGTCTTGGCACCTGTTCATATATCTGTCTTTTCATCACTCCACCTTGTGTTGTCCTCCATATCTTGCACCATGTATCATCTTGGATTCAACCAGCCACACCCCTTTCTAGAAAGTTCTCCCCACATGTGCAGCTTGTTTTCCAATCACTTCCTGTTCTATTTAAGTCCATTGTATTCACCTCCTCACTGCTAGTTCGTTGCACTTCACCGTCTTCGTCCAGCTCTGTTTTTGCCTTGCCTGATTGCCAACCTGTGTTGACCCTGCTTCATTTTTTGGACTTAGCCTTTGTCTTGCCCTCTGATCACAGTGACGCTGTGTTTTTATGAAAGTTGCTTGTTGAATGACCACACCCCAGCCTGTCGATTGTCGGTACCGTTGCCACGCCAACTGCCTATCTGTGTACTGTACCTTAATCAGTGATTTTTTTTTTTTTTGGATAAAGACTTTTCTTATATACCTGTGTCTGTGAGTCCTGCATTTGTGCCCAGCCACCAACTGTCTGCAGTCGTGACAACATGATACAGAAAACTTGTGTGTTGGTTTTACATATAAGTCCAGTCAGTGATGAGCGGGAGATCATTTTCCCATAATGCCTTTTGGCATCTGTGTGTGTGTTAATGTTCAAACCTTCAGAATTAGCACATTATTTAAAATGAAAATATGTGTTATATTTTCACTTTGTAAAAATGACAGAGTTGACATTAATGTAGATAAACTATCGGGATTATTTTTGGTTTATAAATCAAACACATAGGTCAAACCTGCTTTGCATCTCATGACTTCTGTCTCACGTCTGGAGCACTGTATGGCTTGTCAGTAGCTGAGAGTGTACCGGAGACAATACTGAAAGTTAGCAGTTAGCTGTAGCTTCTGCAAATTTTTTTAGTGGTTTATCGGTTGCATTAAAAAAAACTTTCAGTTAGCGAATTAGTGGTTATTGGATACAAACTTTTTGGTTAGCTGTGGCCTGCCACTGTGTATTTTTTTCACTTAAATCTTTATTGTTTTTCACATATAAACACAGATGCAATGTTTTAACACTTACAATAAAACATTTTGCTCACAAAAAGCATCAAAGAGGAAAAAAAAAAAGAACTCAGAAATGTAAACTGAAAAAATAAAAAAAATGTGTCAGCAACCTATTATGTTTGATTCAGTTTTCAATTGTAGATAATTTGTATGTCATCCATTTGTCCATTTTTTTTTTTTTTTTTTTTTTTTTTTTTGTCAAATTCTGTTTTTCTCAATCTTAAAATGAAAGTCATTCTTTCCATTGTAAATATTTCCTGAACAATACTCATCCAATGGTTTTGGTCTGGTGGTTCAGGGTTTGAGCCATTTTCTTGTAATAGCTTTCCTGCAGCAGTCAGTAATATTTTTACTAAATACTGGTCTTCTTTCCTAACATCCAGAAGCGATCCCAAGTATAAAGAAACAAAACATGTTGGTACAGAGTATTTCAAAATTTCACACAAAATGCCACTGTGTATTTTTAACCCTTATGCTGCGTTTACACATAATGACGACAAGTCACGAATGCCACAAAGTACACATTCTCGGCCGCTGATCACGAATGTGAGGCATCAAGTGTCCTAGGGAACTGCTGCAATCCGTTACCACACATTACGATTAATGGCATGTGTTGCTGGAGAATTATCAGGAATTATGCAAATTGTCTCCACACACACACACACTCCCATATTCATTCAACCTTCAGTTGCTGAAAAACGTTTTCTCCTCAAAATCCATATTAATCCACAGCAGAACTTGAAAGGAGGAGGAGACTGAGAGCCAGATGTGTGGCTTCATGCGGCTCTCGTCTCATGCGTTTTCCCCAACATCAGGCACATGCAGCAGGTGGAACATCTGCAGGAGCACGCTGAGTAGCACTGAAATGAGACTTTTAGCCAACTTGGCGTCGCTGTCCTCTTTCAGCATATTGCAGCAATGAAACTGAATGCGGTGCAGCAGGGTTTAATTGTGTGCATGCTTCTTCCTCCACCGGACTGGAGGAGGTGCAGAGATGTCTGGCTGCACGTGAGTCTCCTCTCGCTCCTCTGGTTCCATTTGATATTAGAAGAGACAGAGGGTTTTGATGGTGATGCAAAGGAAGAGGTTTCAGAATGTAAGGGTCACATTTCTAAACATTCGGGTCTGACACTGTTTGTAGAGGAGGATGAGCATCAGATGCATGAAAGAGCCTCAGGACCAGCCCTTCAGCAGCCAGGACTAGTCTGTAATGTGTGTGTGGACTCAAGACAGACAGAAAAACACAATATGCCTGCACCCAGTGCAAGAAGTACATATGCAATACACACACAGTGAAACTCTGCCCCTCATGTGTGGTATAGTCTGGTATGAAAATGGCTGAGTTCAATGGAGCTAATGTGTTGTTCAGACAGGTGTTATGTGTAAATTGACCTCAGTAGGTTAAATTTCTACTGAAATTCAAATAATAATACACTATAGTTTTGGAAAAAACTTGCTTCATTTGTATATTTGTTAATTATTTTCCACTTATGTCTGTTGAATGATGCATTTCCTTATTTTTCTCACATTTTAATGAAAAAATAAATAGAATGAGTGGCATTTCTATTCATAAATGTGATTTAGCAAAGGTAAAAGGAACAAACTTAACATATTAACATATTGCAATTGGGATGAAGTAAACATCTGGTGGTCCAGAATCAGGGGCGTAGGCAGAAATCATAAAAAGGATGGGCCCAACCTTTGGGGTTGTAGGTAAGGTGTAGGTATTATAATACACCATTTGAAAAAGTATGCCTCGTTTGGACATCGCAAGCAACGTTTTCTCTTAGCCTACAGCACTGGCAAAGTGAGCACACAGACGTGACACGTCAGACACAAGTACTCTTCATGGATAATTCAAGCTGCAGTGCAGTGCCACACACACACACGCACACACATTCAGTGCAAGTCTGGTAGCCTACTTGGCTGGGCCTAAACCCAAAACGTCAATAGGTATTTAAATAAGGCATTGTTTCAAAATGAATTCCAAGTTTAATGATGAACACATCTCAGCCAACTGCACAGACGCTGTGTGCACAGTTACACAGACGCAAAGTGTCAGACACAAGCACCCCATGGACAATGCAAGCAGCAACGCAACGCTTAGTCATGTAAAGTCATTTAAAATAAAAATTCACAATATATCCGCAACATGAAAACAGGTTGGCTCGGCGGCCAAATTATAAAATTGATAAACAATGGAAACCATGGCTCGGCAGCCAAATTAAAAACCATCAGAACATGATTCGTGGCAGTTGCAATATAATATTAACAATTAGGCCTATTTAGAAGAATGAATCCTTTTAATGCTACAGCAGGAGACTACGGGTTTTTTGTTGAACTCTCATCACGTCATCATAGTCCAACGATTCGGTCAGTTCTCTTTCAAGGAAAAGCACGGAGAGTGCATTCAGTCTGTGAGTCAACATGGATGTTCTGGTGGACGTTTTTATCCGATTAACAGTAGAAAACAGCAAAATCTGTGAAGTAGTCAGCGCTATTTTTTTGCAATTATTATAGTTGTTTTTAAGGCTGTAAAACCCCTCACTACACACTTTATACACTTTTCTCAAACAGGTATTAACATTTTCTCACTTTTCTCTCTTGGGGAAAAAAAACTCTCTTTTTTCATCTGTGCGAGAAGATATAAACAAACACATGCAAAACACAATGCGCGTACTCTCCCTTCACTCACTGCCTCCGGAGGTACGGATGCGGGACCCGCAAAGAATCCAAGTCCTCTCTCGGTGGCCACGGAGCTCTGCAGCTGCGGTGAAAATGAATTAATAAAATCACTTATCTGCTTTAAGCTGCAAGTTTGTGAGTTATACCCGGAGTCAGGCACTTCTGATTTAAAGCTCTCTTTTTCAGAGGAGCTACAGCATCCAAAGTCATCTTCAGTGAGGATGTAAAACTACTGATGAGATACTCTATCTCACAGAGTTTAGGTAGCTACTCTGCACTGTGTTGGTATATGGCATTAGAGAACATAAAGAGGAATCATATCCTTAAACCTAGTTACAGTGCTTTCTGAAAGACTTCTAGTGTAATTAAACTTATTCCCCACTGCTGGGTAGTCCATCAGAGTAAATGTAAATGTTATTAAGAAATGATCAGACAGAAGGGAGTTTTCAGGGAATACTGTTTAAGCTTCAATTTCCATACATAAGTCAGAACAAGATCTAAGATATGATTAAAGTGGTGGGTGGACTCATTACATTTTGAGCAAAGCCAATTGAGTCTAATAATAGAATTAAATGCAGTGTTGAGGCTGTCATTCTCAGCATCTGTGTGGATGTTAAAATCGCCCACTATAATTATCTTATTGAGCTAAGCACTAAGTCAGACAAAAGGTCTGAAAATTCACAGAGAAACTCACAGTAACGACCAGGTGGAGATAGATAATAACAAATAAAACTGGTTTTTGGGACTTCCAATTTGGATGGACAAGCTAAGAGTCAAGCTTTCAAATGAATTAAAGCTCTGTCTGGGTTTTGGATTAATTACTAAGCTGGAATGGAAGATTGCTGCTAATCCTCCGTCTCGGCCCGTGCTACGAGCATTCTGGCAGTTAGTGTGACTCGGGGGTGTTGACTCATTTAAACTAACATATTCATCCTGCTGTAACCAGGTTTCTGTAAGGCAGAATAAATCAATATGTTGATCAATTATTATATCATTTACTAACAGGGACTTAGAAGAGGAGACCTAATGTTTAATAGACCACATTTAACTGTTTTAGTCTGTGGTGCAGTTGAAGGTGCTATATTATTTTTTTCTATTTGAATTTTTATGCTTAAGATAGATAGATAGATATATACTTTTAATGTCCCCATGGGGAAATTTGTCTTGGACTTCTCAAAAATCATGACCCATACAAAGATACAGAACAAGACATAAACAGTTCATAACAATAAATAAATAAATACATAAATAGAGAATAAAATAAAAAAAAACATACAAGTACTAAAACCTCCTAATGCCTGATTGTTAGCGTGTTTATTATGATATTTGTTAAGGGCTATGATTGATATAGGAACAAAAGAGTTCCTATATCTATTCAGTCTGCAATGGGGGACTCTGAAACGCCGGCCCGATGGTAGCAACTCGTATTGCATGTGCAGAACATGGGAGGAGTCAGAAAGAATTCTGTCCGCTTGCTTCATCACGCACTGATCAAAAATTGACTGAGGATTGTTATACTGTTTCAAACCAATGATTTTCATTGCTGTGAGAACAAGGTAGTTTAATTTTGATCTTAGGGACACAGGAAGGTTCCCAAACCAAGTGGTTATGCCATATCTTAGAATGCTTTCAAGAACTGCCTGATAAAACAGTAACATAATTTTTTGGTCGACTCCATGAAAACGCAAACGCCGTAGAAAATAGAGTCGATTCAAGCGGGAACATAACCAGTCAACATGAGTGTTCCATGTAAGGGAACTGTCTATACAGACACCAAGATATTTGTACGATTGCACCTGTGTGATTGGTTGCTGGTGTATAATTACAGGGTTGTGATTGCCAACTAACTTTGGATCAAAAATGACTTCCTCTGTCTTTTTAACATTTAAAGTAAGGTAACTGGAATCACACCACTCAACAAACTGCCTCACCTCTGAATGATAGATATTCAAATCATCATTCTGTTGAAGTAAGCACAGAAGTGCTGAGTCGTCTGAATATTTAAAAATATAGTTCCCAGGGTGCTTGGCTGAACACTCATTAGTATATAAAGTAAAAAGGACAGGTGAGCTCACACATCCCTGTGGTGCTCCAGTACTGATGTCTTCCAAAAAATCACACCTAAATTTAATGGAAGCTAATTGGTCCACTGATGGTTTTCAAAGTTATCTGAAAAGCTAATTTGATAATGAAAACATTAGCTTTGATGGTTAGCGGAACTGTGCCCACCACTGTCGAGTAGAATATGATGCACCACGGTATCAAACACAGCACTCTAACAGAACCAGAATGGTATCTGAATCCATTGCAAGCACAAGATCATTCACCACTTTAGTGTTGAATGATCAGTGCACTGTTTCCGCACTGTTTGAGTTCTAGACACACAAAATTAATTATTTTGATTGTAAACACGTACAGCTTCCTGTTAAAAATGTGAAATCCAAACTTCCTTTACATAACAATCATTTTTCACTAAAAAACTGAAAAAAAAACAAGTTCGTTTTAGTGTTTTTTCTTATTTTAAATGCTAAAACTTACAAATAATGTGTATAAATAGTTAATCAGGTGTAATATAATTGAAATTCAGGTACTCTTGGAAAAGGGTACCAAAGCACACAAACATAGAACATTATTTCTTAATTTTATTGCTATAATACAAAATTATAACCAATTATCCATTTATAGCCTCAGTAGGTAAAGGGTTAAGTAATGGTTTAATCACTGCGGATTTGAAACATTTAGGAACAGATCCAGAGGTTAATGAGAGATCATCTCATTAACATTTCCAGCACAGTCAGACCAAGAGTGGGCCACAGGTCCTTAAATAGTTTTGTTGGTATACGATCAAATAAGCAGGTTGTGTTTTGTAGATGTTACAAGTTTCGTCAGTACACCTCGTGAGATACTATCAAATTCTGTAAATCTAGGTAACACCTCAGTAATGGCACCCACCTCAACAGCATGGTGTAATGGCTGGGTTAAGGCATGCTGGGATATGTGGGATGAAGCTTCCTCAGCTGTCTTCTGACCTGGTCCACAGTATTGTATGGAGGAGGCTGTGTTAAGGTGGAGGAGAAGGACGAGGGTCTACTGCGGTGATGTCTGGGCTGAGGGAAGAAGAGATGGCTGCAATGAGGGAGAGGGTGGGGAGGGTACAGACAGGTTGAACTGGTTGAAGAAGTCATTAAGTTTGTTTGCCTTTTCCATTGTCCCCTCATGACTCTGGTCTTTCTGTTATGGCCTGTGATGGTTTTCACATCTTCCCAGACTTCCCTCATGTTGTTTGCTTTCAGCTTCTGCTCCACCTTTCTCCTGTAGCTGTCCTTTGCTTCCCTCACGCAGTGTTTCACCTCCCGCTGTGTTGCTTTCATCGACTCCATGTCTCTGCTTCTGAAGGAAGACTTCTTCCTGTTGAGGACAACTTTGTCTTCCAACGTTTCCCTAATAACACATCATGGGTAAACAGTGGGCAGTCTTGGTTGGGGAGTGATGGAGAGCATTCAACATACAGCATATAGACAATAAATTAATATATTTTACACCCCCCAGGGTTAGCTGTTGATATGTGTATTGCTTTGAATTGATTTTTTTTTATCTTCCTAAATTTCTCTCGTAGACAAGACCAAGCACAACTTAATGTGTCATATTTAAAGGGATTTAATGAGATTGGTGTCCTGACCCTTATTTCCCGTGTCATAGTTTCAGTATTCCTGTGGTAGTGGCAGCCTAAGTAATCTTAATGACTTAATGAATACTGTAATCTTTATGACTTTCAGAAAGGTCAGTCATGGTAACAGTGACTCAAATAATAGTGAATGAAAACACATTGACTCCATGAATGAGCTCCAGCAACAATGCAATGTTATTATGTGTGCTGTATCAGGAAATGCACTGCAAATAACTAAATTTAATTGAAATGAAAAATCAAATTATTTCCAATTATTTATACAGCACTATATCACAGTATAACTCATCTCAAGGCTTGAATGTGAATATGAGAAACTCAGGCAGCTGAGACACAGTGTGGTGACAATCTGCTTGCAAAATAAAATAAAAGAACTTTCAAAACTTGTAAAGTATCCAGTCCACCTAACTTGAGTGTTGTTGGATATGGGAGGAAGGCGGAGCACCTGGAGAGTTCTACATCCAAAACTTGTAAGAGCTCTTTATGTTAAAGAGAGGTAGCAAGTGGACATAACTAAACGCAGCTGCAATTTTTTTTAGAGTGTGCAAGCAAACCATTTACCACTTTTGTGAGAGCTGTCTTCATTGAATGGTGCATTCTAAATGCAGACTGCAGCAGATTAAAGAGGTTATTCTCAGTAAGGTGATCCATAAGCTGTTGTGAAACCACTTTTTCGATAATCTTAGAGCAAAAATGATAGATTTGATATCAGCCTATAATTTTTCAGTCCACTGGGATCAAGGTTAGATTTCTTAAATATTGGTTAAATCACTGCGGATTTAAACCATTTAAGAACAGATCCTGAGGTTAGTGACAGATTCATAATTTTCAGTACAGTAGGCCCAAGTGTCAGCCTCAGGTACTGAAACAGTTTTATTGGTATATGGTCAAAAATACTCTATGCATTTAGCGGAAGGTACAAGTTTCCTCACCGCACCCAGTGACAAAATATCAAATTCAGTAAATGCAGGTGATGTGCAGCACAGTGGCTTAGTGGTTAGTACTTGTGCCTCACAGCAAGAAGGTTGGGGATCGCTACCCGTCCTTTCTGTGTTGAGTTTGAATGTTCTCCCTGTGTCTGCGTGGGTTTGTTCTGGGCACTCTAGTTTCCTCCCACAATCAAAACATGCTTATCAGGGTCTGCTCCTTTCTCTGCCCCTGACCTACAATTTGGAGTTGGTCCCCGGCTGCCGGACTGTGGCAGACCACTGGTTGGATTGTGTCTAACTGTAATTAGGATGGGATAAAGGCAGAGGACAAATTTTATTGTATGTATGTACAATGACAATATTGCATTTCTTCTTCTCATCTATTAGTGATGGCACCCACATCAATAACAGGGTGCAGTGGGGGGACTAATGCATGCTAGGATATATTTGACCAAATTTCATGAATTTTTTTCAAAGTAATCTAAGAAATCTTGAGTTGTAAATGGAGAGCAACTTACAGGTGGTTGTCCTTGTATCAATCAATCAATTTTTTTATATAGCGCCAAATCACAACAAACAGTTGCTCCAAGGCGCTTTATATGTAAGCAAGGCCATACAATAATTATGTAAAACCCCAACGGTCAAAACGACCCCCTGTGAGCAAGCACTTGGCTACAGTGGGAAGGAAAAACTCCCTTTTAACCCTCCGTTAAAAGGGAGTTTTTCCTTCCCACTGTAGCCAAGTGCTTGCTCACAGGGGGTCGTTTTGACCGTTGGGGTTTTACATAATTATTGTATGGCCTTGCCTTACAATATAAAGCGCCTTGGGGCAACTGTTTGTTGTGATTTGGCGCTATATAAAAAAATTGATTGATTGATTGATTGAAGAAACCTCCAGCAGAACCAGGCTCAGGGAGGGGCAGTCTTCTGCTGGGACTGGTTGGGGCTGAGGGAGAGAACCAGGAAAAAGACATGCTGTGGAGGGGAGCAGAGATCGATCACTAATGATTAAATGCAGAGTGGTGCATACAGAGCAAAAAGAAAAGAAACAGTGCATCATGGGAACCCCCCAGCAGTCTACATCTATAGCAGCATAACTAAGGGATGGTTCAGGGTCACCTGATCCAGCCCTAACTATAAGCCTTAGCGAAAAGGAAAGTTTTAAGCCTAATCTTAAAAGTAGAGAGGGTATCTGTCTCCCTGATCTGAATTGGGAGCTGGTTCCACAGGAGAGGAGCCTGAAAGCTGAAGGCTCTGCCTCCCATTCTACTCTTACAAACCCTAGGAACTACAAGTAAGCCCGCAGTCTGAGAGCGAAGCGCTCTAATGGGGTAATATGGTACTACGAGGTCCCTAAGATAAGATGGGACCTGATTATTCAAAACCTTATAAGTAAGAAGAAGAATTTTAAATTCTATTCTAGCATTAACAGGAAGCCAATGAAGGGAGGCCAACACGGGTGAGATATGCTCTCTCCTGCTAGTCCCCGTCAGTACTCTAGCTGCAGCATTCTGAACCAACTGAAGGCTTTTTAGGGAACTTTTAGGACAACCTGATAATAATGAATTACAATAGTCCAGCCTAGAGGAAATAAATGCATGAATTAGTTTTTCAGCATCACTCTGAGACAAGACCTTTCTGATTTTAGAGATATTGCGTAAATGCAAAAAGGCAGTCCTACATATTTGTTTAATATGCGCTTTGAATGACATATCCTGATCAAAAATAACTCCAAGATTTCTCACAGTATTACTAGAGATCAGGGAAATGCCATCCAGAGTAACGATCTGGTTAGACACCATGCTTCTAAGATTTGTGGGGCCAAGTACAATAACTTCAGTTTTATCTGAGTTTAAAAGCAGGAAATTAGAGGTCATCCATGTCTTTATGTCTGTAAGACAATCCTGCAGTTTAGCTAATTGGTGCGTATCCTCTGGCTTCATGGATAGATAAAGCTGGGTATCATCTGCGTAACAATGAAAATTTAAGCAATACCGTCTAATTACTGCCCAAGGGAAGCATGTATAAAGTGAATAAAATTGGTCCTAGCACAGAACCTTGTGGAACTCCATAATTAACTTTAGTCTGTGAAGAAGATTCCCCATTTACATGAACAAACTGTAATCTATTAGACAAATATGATTCAACCACCGCAGCGCAATGCCTTTAATACCTATGACATGCTCTAATCTCTGTAATAAAATTTTATGGTCAACAGTATCAAAAGCAGCACTGAGGTCCAACAGAACAAGCACAGAGATAAGTCCACTGTCCGAAGCCATAAGAAGATCATTTGTAACCTTCACTAATGCTGTTTCTGTACTATGATGAATTCTAAAACCTGACTGAAACTCTTCAAATAGACCATTCCTCTGCAGGTGATCAGTTAGCTGTTTTACAACTACCCTCTCAAGAATCTTTGAGAGAAAAGGAAGGTTGGAGATTGGCCTATAATTAGCTAAGATAGCTGGGTCAAGTGATGGCTTTTTAAGTAATGGTTTAATTACTGCCACCTTAAAGGCCTGTGGTACATAACCAACTAACAAAGATAGATTGATCATATTTAAGATTGAAGTATTAAATAATGGTAGGACTTCCTTGAGCAGCCTGGCAGGAATGGGGTCTAATAAGCATGTTGATGGTTTGGATGAAGTAACTAATGAAAATAACTCAGACAGAACAATCGGAGAGAAAGAGTCTAACCAAATACCGGCATCACTGAAAGCAGCCAAAGATAACGATACATCTTTGGGATGGTTATGAGTAATTTTTTCTCTAATAGTCAAAATTTTGTTAGCAAAGAAAGTCATGAAGTCATTACTAGTTAAAGTTAATGGAATACTCAGCTCAATAGAGCTCTGACTCTTTGTCAGCCTGGCTACAGTGCTGAAAAGAAACCTGGGGTTGTTCTTATTTTCTTCAATTAGTGATGAGTAGAAAGATGTCCTAGCTTCACGAAGGGCTTTCTTATAGAGCAACAAACTCTTTTTCCAGGCTAAGTGAAGATCTTCTAAATTAGTGAGACGCCATTTCCTCTCCAACTTACGGGTTATCAGCTTTAAGCTACGAGTTTGTGAGTTATACCACGGAGTCAGACACTTCTGATTTAAAGCTCTCTTTTTCAGAGGAGCTACAGCATCCAAAGTTGTCTTCAATGAGGATGTAAACTATTGACGAGATACTCTATCTCCCTTACAGAGTTTAGGTAGCTACTCTGCACTGTGTTGGTATATGGCATTAGAGAACATAAAGAAGGAATCATATCCTTAAACCTAGTTACAGCGCTTTCTGAAAGACTTCTAGTGTAATGAAACTTATTCCCCACTGCTGGGTAGTCCATCAGAGTAAATGTAAATGTTATTAAGAAATGATCAGACAGAAGGGAGTTTTCAGGGAATACTGTTAAGTCTTCTCTTTCCATAACATAAGTCAGAACAAGATCTAAAATATGATTAAGTGGTGGGTGGACTCATTTACATTTTGAGCAAAGCCAATAGAGTCTAATAATAGATTAAATGCAGTGTTGAGGCTGTCATTCTCAGCATCTGTGTGGATATTAAAATCGCCCACTATAATTATCTTATCTGAGCTAAGCACTAAGTCAGACAAAAGGTCTGAAAATTCACAGAGAAACTTACAGTAACGACCAGGTGGACGATAGATAATAACAAATAAAACTGGTTTTTGGGACTTCCAATTTGGATGGACAAGACTAAGAGACAAGCTTTCAAATGAATTAAAGCTCTGTCTGGGTTTTTGATTAATTAATAAGCTGGAATGGAAGATTGCTGCTAATCCTCCGCCCCGGCCCGTGCTACGAGCATTCTGACAGTTAGTGTGACTCGGGGGTGTTGACTCATTTAAACTAACATATTCATCCTGCTGTAACCAGGTTTCTGTAAGGCAGAATAAATCAATATGTTGAGCAATTATTATATCATTTACTAACAGGGACTTAGAAGAGAGACCTAATGTTTAACAGACCACATTTAACTGTTTTAGTCTGTGGTGCAGTTGAAGGTGCTATATTATTTTTTCTTTTTGAATTTTTATGCTTAAATAGATTTTTGCTGGTTATTGGTAGTCTGGGAGCAGGCACCGTCTCTACGGGGATGGGGTAATGAGGGGATGGCAGGGGAGAGAAGCTGCAGAGAGGTGTGTAAGACTACAACTCTGCTTCCTGGTCCCAACCCTGGATAGTCACGGTTTGGAGGATTTAAGAAAATTGGCCAGATTTCTAGAAATGAGAGCTGCTCCATCCAAAGTGGGATGGATGCCGTCTCTCTAACAAGACCAGGTTTTCCCCAGAAGCTTTGCCAATTATCTATGAAGCCACCTCATTTTTTGGACACCACTCAGACAGCCAGCAATTCAAGGAGAACATGCGGCTAAACATGTCACTCCCGGTCCGATTGGGGAGGGGCCCAGAGAAAACTACAGAGTCCGACATTGTTATTGCAAAGTTACACACCGATTTAATGTTAATTTTAGTGACCTCCGATTGGCGTAATCGGGTGTCATTACTGCCGACGTGAATTACAATCTTACCAAATTTACGCTTAGCCTTAGCCAGCAGTTTCAAATTTCCTTCAATGTCGCCTGCTCTGGCCCCCGGAAGACAATTGACTATGGTTGCTGGTGTCGCTAACTTCACATTTCTCAAAACAGAGTCGCCAATAACCAGAGTTTGATCCTCGGGGTGGCGTGTCGTCGAGTGGGGAAAAACGGTTAGAGATGTGAACGGGTTGGCGGTGTACACGGGCTTCTGTTTAGGGCTATGCTTCCTCCTCACAGTCACCCAGTCAGCCTGCTTTCCCGGCTGCTCGGGATCTGCCAGGGGGGAACTAACGGCGGCTAAGCTACCTTGGTCCGCACCGACTACAGGGGCCTGGCTAGCTGTAGAATTTTCCACGGTGTGGAGCTGAGTCTCCAATTCGCCCAGCCTGGCCTCCAAAGCTACGAATAAGCTACACTTATTACAAGTACCATTACTGCTAAAGGAGGCCGAGGAATAACTAAACATTTCACACCCAGAGCAGAAAAGTGCGGGAGAGACAGGAGAAGCCGCCATGCTAAATCGGCTAAGAGCTAGTAGCTACGCTAAGCTAGCGGATTCCTAAAAACACGCAAAGTGAATAATGTGTAAATAATTTAGAGGTGATTCAGCAGAAGGAGTGCTTTAGTTAAGGCACGTAAAGATTACACTGGGAAACAAATCGTAATCTAGATAACTAGATCAATCTAACTGCGCAGATTAAACAGCTAACAGATACAGAAAAACACTGCTGTGCTCCGGAACAGGAAGTGATACAATACCGCAGTGAGAGCCAACCACCACTAGAGGCAAGCAAGAGAATGTTTGTATAAATGTTGCCACCGTGCTGAACAGAATATTTGAATTATACTTGTTTTTGGCAATTAAATCAGAGTAGTAGGTGAGTTATTGCAGCCAATAGTGTGTGTATGTAGTCCAGAATGGCATCATGCTATGCAAAGTGGACCAACATTGAATCCCCATGACCTTCGATCCCTCAGGCGGCACTGCATTAAAAACCAACATCATTGTGTAAAGCATCTTACAGTGTGGGCTCAGGAACACTTCAGAAAACCATTGTCAGTTAACACAGTTCGTGACTACATCTACAAGTGCAAGTTAAAACTCTACCATGCAAAACGAAAGCCATACATCAACAACATCCAGAAATGCCGCTGCCTTCTCTGGGCCCGAGCTCATTTGAAATGGACAGACGCAAAGTGGAAAAGTGTGCTGTGGTCTGATGAGTCCACATTTCAAATTGTTTTTGGAAATCATGGACGTCGTGTCCTCCAGACAAAAGAGGAAAAAGATCATCCAGATTGTTACCAGTGCAAAGTTCAAAAGCCAGCATCTGTGATGGTATGGGGGTGTGTTAGTGCCCATGGCATGGGTAACATACACATCTGTGATGGCACCATCAATGCTGAAAGGTACATCTAGGTTTTGGAGTAACACATGCTGCAATCCAAGCAACGTCTTTTTCAGGGACGTCCCTGATTACTTCAGCAAGACAATGCCAAGCCACATTCTGCACATGTTACAACAGTGTGACTTCATAGTAAAAGAATGTGGGTACTAGACTGGCCTGCCTTGAAGTCCAGACCTGTCGCCCATTGAAAATGTGTGGCACATTATGAAGCACAAAATACGACAACGGAGACCCCGGACTGTTGAACAACTGAAGTCGTACATCAAGCAAGAATGAGAAAGAATTCCACCTACAAAGCCTCAACAATTAGTGTCCTCAATTATCAAACGCTTATTGAGTGTTGTTAGAAGGAAAGGTGATGGAACACAGTGGTAAACATATCACTGTCCCAGCTTTTTTGAAACGTGCTGCAGGCATCCATTTCAAAATGAGCAAATATTTGCACAAAAACAATAAGGTTTATCAGTTTGAACACGAAATATCTTGTCTTTGTGGTATCATTCAATTGAATATAGGTTGCAAATCATTGTATTCTGTTTTCATTTACATTTTACGCAACGTCCCAACTTCACTGGAATTGGGGTTGTAGTTGAGGATTTGATGTTCACCATGATGATAAGTGTGTCATCCCAGCAGACAAGGCAGTGAGACTGTAAACATAAGTGAGTTATCTGAAACCACTGACGCAAGAGATGCAATGTCTATACACAGTATTACGACAAGTGAGGACCAATTTCAGGGTGTTTTCACTAATGTGAGTCAAACCCTGCATGCACTGCTGGGATCCTAATGCATCTATACTGTCCATAAATACAGAGATAATTGCAGAGTGGGACAGAAGGCTTGTTTACATTTATCTTGTCACTAACGATCTGGACGTTGTCTGCATGGGTTGCCCAATTAGACATAAACCCAGCAAGACTTCAGAATATGGGCCTGGGGTGATATACGGTGACAAAGTAGCATGTTTGAATTTTATTCTTCTGACCTTGGTGTGTCATTTTGGACCTTTTTTTAATCTGGAGCGCACTCGTTCTCTCTCTCTCCTCTCCCTCTCTCTCTCTCTCCCCCTTCTCGCTCCATCTCTATCTACCTCTCTTTCCCTTTCTCTCTCCCTCTGTGTCTCTCTGTCTCTCTGTCTCTGAGGATGTGCAGTCGGGGTTCTTTGATGTGCTCAATGGGAGGGACGCACGATCAGTGAGGAAAGATGATGACATCCTTTCCTTAAACATCATACTCATTTCAAATCCAGCTTTTCTCACAGTACACATATGTGTCTTGAAGCTGGTAAAATATTTCTGCTAAATGCTGCGCCATGGAAATGTGACATCATCTATCCATCAGAGCCAAAATGTAGGAGGACAGAGATGGACATATTCATGCCAAATCAACACCTCAGATCTGCTGTGGAGACTACAACTGAAAAAAAAAAAAAAAAAAAACAAGGGAACAGCCAAAGGGACTTGCACTGAAAAAGAGAATAGTTGAACCAACTTTTAAAAGCCTTACAATTGGTAAACCTGAATGAATTAAGTTGGTTGAACTTAAGTTTGTAAATTAGAGTTGATCTAACTTTTTAAGTTGGTTCTTTTTCAGTGTACCATGTTATTGCTGAATAAATGAAATCAAAGAACTGCTCTCCACCATTCGCGCCTAGTGAGATAGTACCCTAACTCTTCCTGGGGAATCCCAGTGTATTCCCAAGCCAGGAAGCAAATATAATCCTTCCAGCATGTCCTCGGCCTTCCCCACAGCCTCCTCCCAATTGGGCAAGTCATTACCTCTAATTGTATCCTCAACCTTATTCTTTTAGTCCTTACCCAAAGTTCATGACCATGGGTGAGGCAAGGGAGACTTGTCAAGGCTTTTTTCAACAAGACAGTCTGGCACAGAGTCCGTAAAACATGAGATGTCACCCCAGTCTGTCTGTCAATCTCATGCTCCAACTTACCCCCACTTGTGAACAACTCTGAGATATAAAAACTCCTCCACTTGGGGCAATAAGTCTCATCTTACCCAGAGGGGGCAATCCATACTTTTCCAACAGAGGACCAAGGTTTCAAATTTGGAGGTGCTGATTCTCAGCCCATTCACTTCAGTTTTGCTTCAAACCTGCCCAGTGCACATTGGAGGTCACTGTCTGCTGAAGCCAACAGAGCTACATAATCCGCAAAAGCTAGGGATGCATCAATCCCAATACCAGTATCGTGTATCGACCCAATCCCGTATTAATTTGCTTGTATTTGCAATCGTAAAACTTCTCAGATAGTACAACACCCAATACCACTTTACAGCAGTGTGATGTCAACATTTCAATGGGGGATTTTCATGTACATGCTCCATAATTATAATTATACTTTCTTCATATGCTTTGAACACTGCGGCTTAAACAATGATGCAGGTAATTTAGGGATTTTTTACAGGATTTCATTTCATGCCTCATAAGTCGAAATATATCCATCAGTGGTGTTCATTGATTGGCTAAAAGCTGCAGTCCTCATGTGGAGTAAACTCACACACAGAATAAAATCTAAAATCTTATCCATTCGTTTCAGTGGAATTCATCATCACATGATCCTGAAGAAAAATTATCCATATACAGCCTCCTGAGTTTGGAAAACATCTGAAAATACTTATTTCCTTGTTGTGATTGGAAAAAAAATTCCTCTGTGACTTTGGCACTCTGCGCCACAGTTCCTTTGTCAGAACTCAGATCACAGTTTCAGCGGCAGAGGTTCTCCATCAGGTTGGTGTCAGCTGTCCAGGCCACGGTTCACTACAGGTGTAATCCGTTTGTTGAATATCTGTGGTGCAACATTCGGAGCTTCATCTCCTCCCCATGGGCCGCACTTTTGTGACAGAACTTGTCAGAGTCACTGCGCCTTGTTAAAAAATTAAAATAAAATAACTGAGTATTTTCAGTTTGATTGCACAATGTTCAAGTCTAGTTCACAAAATTAATGCATGCCACAAGCATTGCACATTACAATATTTCCTTTGTGCACCCTGAACGGGATGCACGAGGGGTGCAGTCCGGGGCAAGACGGCAGGATTAGATGTGCCTGCCCACGGCTTATTTCCCTCGGATGCGTTGTAACTGTTTTGAATGCTGTTTTGACGCCGTAGGAATATTTAATACACATTCAGATTGCAGTTAGAGTCCGCCTTGACTACTGTACGATATTTTTCCACCTCAACTGCATGCCCGTTGGCAGATTTCCTTCGAATATGGGTGAGTTGGTGTGCGCACGTGTGATCGTGCCAATACGGAGATCACATCATCGACGAGAGACACGCTCACCTGTCCAGAGCAGCAAAGCACTCACATGAATGGACTCATGGCTCCAGGATGTGGGACAAATGAGCTGCCCATGCTGATCTGTCAGGTAGGCTGTCATATGATGGATTATCGTGTGTCAGATGGACGATTGCGACTGCATGTCACGTGACATTTCTGTCCAGTCAGATGGCATGACTGGCACTGTGAAACACAGCTGGAGCAGCTGGGTTCATATTTTTATCTCTGTTGTGGTTGTGTGGGCACGCTGCTGGCCAGTGATTCCACCTCCAGTGGCACATGATGGATATGCCATGATGGGTGTTCCACAGCTGTCAGCTGTTCCATCATGGACAACAGCTGTCCAGATGTGCATGCTGCACCAGACAGTGATCACACTGCACTGTGCCCAGCCTTCACCACCTCAGCTGCACCTCAACTATGTAGGATTGTGGTATTGGTGGGGATGGGGGACGACGACACACTCACATGACATCCAAGTTGCTGGGGGGTGGGGTACGGCACATTCGTATGTAATTTGTGTTGCTCGGGGCAGACATGGCACACTGACCACCCTTTGAGCTTTCGAACACCTGAACTGCAGCTCGAAAGTGGTCATCTGCTCTCTATTTTCGTGCTGGCTGCACGAATGGCCCTGCATTTTCTAAGTGCCCTGTGAGTGGTGTTGGATGTTGTTTTTGGCACCTGGACTCCGCCTGGGAGTGGGTTGAATGGGTAATCATCCACCATTTGCAGTCATTTAGACTCTGATGTGAAGGTTGCCTCGATCGCACCATTTGGCCGAGGTTCGAATTGCATTCGACACGCCATGCGAATGTTGTGAACACGATCAGATGTCAGTGCAACCTCATCTTGACCACCATTCGAATGGGTTTCCGGTATGAGCAACACACGAATGTAGCGTTCATGTGCTGTGGCCAAATGATTGTGGCAACTGCTGTAGGAGGCGTTTGAAGCAGCTCTGATTTTTCAAGTGCTCCTTCATCAGTGGTGGGCACAGATAACCAAAAAATTAACTTTGATAACATATAATCAGATAACTGAAAAGTTGTCTTTGATAAAAATAAAACAATAAACCACCCAAAAATGTATCAGAGGTTACTGATAACCAATAAATTCCAGTATTACCTCTGGTAAATTTACAACTGCTAACAAACTGAATTTGAGTTTTAACACCACAATCACTTTTGGCAGCATCAAAAGAGACACCAGACCCAAACAGTGAGCCAACACTTCTGTCTTTGAACATCTCCCCCCCCGCTGGAAACTCGTGTTTACTACATGGCTTCCAGCACAGAAGCCAGCTGAGAGCTGCCACAAAGCTCAGCTCTCTATCCAATCACAACACTCCGGTCAGGCGGAGGTCTTGGAAAATAAAGCAATGCTGAGTTATGATTTGGTATATAAATAAAATGAATACTGATAGAATAACTCCATTAATGTCAATTCTGTCATTTGTACAAATTTAAAATATAACATATATTTTAATGTTGAATAATGCACTAATTCTAAAGTTTTGTAACAAACACAGACAGATCGAAAAGGATTCTGGGTAAAATGTGCCTCCGCTAAACACTGATTGGTTGAGTCATTCATTATGTAAACCAACACGTTAATGTGACGTGTGTTGGTGTTTACAGATAAATGTGCTTTTGTAAAATATTCCATTTTTTTATTTGTAAAAACAGGCTTTTTTTTTTTTTGCGGAGCCCTGGTAGTGTCATCGCAAAATATTTTGCATGTGGAGAGAATGTGCGCTCATTTTATTATATTGTGTGCACGTTTTATTATATTGTGCGCACATTTTATGATGTTGTGCACACGTTTTACTATATTGTGTATTGTATTGTATATATGTATTGTATTGTGTATTTACTAAATGTTGGCTATTAGCCAACAAACCAGGAGACAGTGTAATACATTTCCCCATTAGAAATGGATCTGGTCAGAGTGTATCATCATGGTTTGGGCGCACAAGGACATATAGAGAACTCCAGCTGCCCAGCATGACATCAACTGGAGTTTAAGCACATTAAAAAGGATGCTGAGGGCAAAGTGTCTCCCCGTCGTGAGGATGACAATTTAGGTCATATTATGAAGTTCATTTTGAATGAAAGGAAAACGTGCGCACATTTTATTAACTCTATGGGGCCGACACCATTGTATAGGATGGCTAAGATCAAGCTTTACTAAATTATAAATAACTTTTGAATGATATGAGATAGAAACTTACTTTTTTTTGCTGAAAAGCTAACTCCGGGACTTTCGAGCCAGCCATCGGCCATCTTTGTACCATCTTTGAAGCTGTGTGATGATGTGCGCAATGTGAGTGTCCAATCGGAATTGGTTCACCGTCACATGGTTTCCAAAATTCAATCGTAGGGCAGATTTCCCTCACGTGAAAAGCCAAAGATCATTTTCAGGAGTGATGTGTTACTAGTTGGCCCTTTTGAATAGCCCCCTGGGTGCGCCAATGAGTACTTACTATTAGTACATACTCAGTGTGCCCTGCGCCATTACGCACAGTGATCAGTGAAAGCAGGAGCACACGGAGAGCCTCTGATGACAATCTCACGTGCTCAACCAAAGAGTGTGTAACTATCAGGATTGCTCCAATAGTTTGCATGTGAATGTTACTGGATAACTCTGTTGCTTTCTCGGTGTAAAGCACTGTTTGCCATATCAATGGACAACAAAACGCATAGACCATTTTGTATATATTGTTTAAAATGTGCATTTGTGTTTATTGTTTGAACCTTTTTGTTGTTCAGTCTTTCACAGAAGACCTCAAATTACCTTTATAAAGTGCCAAAACAGTTGTTTATTATAGTATAGTTTAGAGTGTTTTGAATAAATGTGTGTGGAAAATTATTTTTCTCTTTATTTTTTCCTTGCCTATTTTTGATTGTAAACCATTATTCCACTTATAAAACACAACAAAAACATATATTCTGAAAGCACAGGTTGTCCTGAAAAAAAGAGACATAAAACTTGATTGTGGGATGCAAGGAGAGCTGTTAACAGCAATAATAAAACATTTATGCCAGGCGAGTGAACTGTCCAAAAAATGCCCTCGGACCCCAGAGGGTTAATTTGAGGGCTCAATTAAAGGAAACGTGCACAGAAATTATCACGGGCAGGAAAACGTGCGCACGTTTTATTAATTTGAGAGCACGTTTTATTCATTCATGGGCTCAATTAAAGGAAAATGTGTGCACAAATTATCATGGCCAGAAAAAAATATCACTTTAAGTGACCGTACAATGTGTGTGAACATAAATCATGCTCTCTGAACTTTTACACGGTGCAGTTCTGTGGTACATTTTGAGCTGTCGCCCAATACAGTGATTGAAAATATATCAGCCTAGCTTCCAATACTGCCATGAACGCTACTAGCCAGTAGATGGCAGTAGAGACCTTGAAAACTTGCCAAAACAAAATTCCAGATAATCCGTGTCTACTACATTTAAGATGCGTGGAATTTAAGAAATGCAGACACAGTAACAACGTCTATAACCCTGAAAATATATTCACGAGAGTTGTAGGCACTAGAGTTTAATGCTGTTGTCCTAGAGCCTGATCAGAGTGTTTCAAATGCATTTCTCATATCGTGAAGGTACTGAGATGACCCTATCCTACCCATAATGCACTGCTGGGCACAGCATATATCCACACTAAAACCTTAAAAATTAGCACATTAGTTTAAAACTAAAACATATATCTGATATTTCCAGTTTATAAAAACTTCAGCCATGACATTAAATTTAAATAACTTGGCCGAAATTTGTTTGATTAAAAGTTGAACCATAAGTTGAAAATGTATGCCTCTGGATGACTTGGGTGATATTGCCCTTGTATTAGTATGGGGTTAATAAATAATTTTTTTTTTTCAGGGGGGGGAACCAGTTCTCCTTTGCCTGCAGAGGATAGAGTGGTTTCTCCTCAAAGCAGCTCTCATCTGTTACGCAGAGGGTAGAACTACACATCTGCTACGAAACATTTAACAGGTAGGTGCTCAACTGATTTTACATTTTATAAGTGTTTGTAGCTGTTCAGCTTTATTGTGCCACGTTATCGGTTCTAAAAATTATCAGACAAAAATTTATCACAAGATAATTAGTCCGATAATGTTTTTTTAAAGTTATCTAAAAAGATAATCCGATAATGAAAACATTATCTTCGATAATTATCAGATTAACGGAACTGTGGCCACCACTGTCCTTCATGCACCATTCGGCCTAAATCATGTTATGTGTGAAGGGGCCGTATGAGATGTTAATTCTGGCTGAGCGATTTCTGCTCTGTTCTGTGGTCTGTGGTGCAATTGAATGATGAAGCTTCTTAAGGGTCATAATCACTCATGAGATGTAGTGTGCAGTTGATCACATGAATCGTTAAAGAATTGCCCTGACCTTCATCAGAAAATGGAGCATTGAGATGGTTTAAGTGCCACTTCCATTGAATGTTGAAAGGACTGAACTGTCTATTAGTCATGATGGACTCTGGTCCAGTATCTTTGCCACCTGGTTAATTTGTGGTCATTATGACTACAGGACTAGAAACTTACAAGAATGAATAGTCATATCTCTCTTTGCATGTCTGATAATTCTTTGCTGTAATATTACTTTTTGTTGTTGGTAATATGGCCAGAGGAGATGGTCACATGTTTGAGTCTGGTCTGCTTGAGGTTTCTTCCAACGAATTAAAAATGCAAGGGAGTTTTTCTTTACAACTCTTACCAATGTGCTTGATCTGGGGGTTGGTAAGATTATACCTTCCACTTGTGAAGTGCCTTGGGTCGACCGATGTTGTCATCTGGCACTATATCAATAAGCAAACTTGAATTGAACTGAATTAATGATAGACATAAGGGAAAGGAATGGGTAGAGATAATTTATGGTGAGGAAACAGACCTTTGCAGACAGGGTAAGTGAACACATGAATAAACAAGAGACATAACACTGGAAGTTATGAGATAGTTGAATGAACACCATTGTGAATAATTTGTTCTGTGATGTGTGTCAGCTGGAATTTGAGAAGAACATCCCCCGTGCAGATAGAACTGTTGAATGTAGTACATTTTACATTAAGAGCGGCCTGTTATTAACAGTCTCACACACACTGTGTGTGTACTGTGATCCTTCTTTGTCAGCTATGAGTTTGGAGTGTGTGATTAGTGTTTGCAGATGTTTTTTTTTCTTTTGTTTAGATGCATGGGTACTTATGCATAATAATGTATTATAAGCAGATCTGTTTTCAGTATTTATCATCTCTAAACATTTTACTTGTCGAAATTATTATTATTTTAAGTAGTATTAGTAGTTGTAGTAAAAAAAAAAGGCTTCAAAACTGGACCTTTAATCTAGGGGTGTTGTGGGGGGGCACATCCTTGCCCCACGCCCCCATTACATCTGGATTCACCCCTGCTTTGGCGTTTGAGCACAAAGAATGGATAACATTTATTTATGCAGAAAACATGACCAGATTTACAGGTAAGAACGTTTTAATTGCGTTTTCACATCATGTGGTCCTCAGAAAGAGAGTTTAGGTGCATTTGAGTGGAAAATAGTCTTAGTTGTTGACACGTCGTGGAGGATCAGCTGTTTTTAGCAGCAGATACGGAGCGGCTCGGAGAAAAAAAAACCCCATAAAAATGGTCTTTGTAAAGCTCAGTGCAGGTGTGCTGTTGTCACTGTGCTTTAAGAGGGTGAGGACAAGTCGTAGCTGTTGCAGAAAAATGCGGATGAAAAGCTCACAGCTCGCTTAAAGTGTGTAGTTCAGTCAAACCCCGACCCCCTGCCCACAGACCAAGTTTAATGCTGTTATCGACCCATAATGCAAAAATAATAGTAACGAACAGTGACTTGGAGAAGGAACTTTAATATGATTACTGATTGTGAAAGATTAACACGTTAGATTACTCGTTACCAAAAAAAAAGTGGTCAGATTAGAGTAACGCGTTACTGGCATCACTGAAAATAACGCATCAAGAATGCATGAGTGTGAAAATGAAACATTCACGATCACAGGACTGAAAGCGGGAATAAAACCAAACCGTCTCCTGCGCTGGATCCACAGCCCCCTCCAACATCGTCGTTGCTGTCCCCATGGACAGCGCGAACGCATCATACCAGGTTGTGTGGCGTGGAGTGATCGCTCCATGCCAGGATCTGCTATTACGCTATGGCGCCGTGCCAGGCTGTGTGGCATGAGGCAAGTGCGCTGTGCGTTGCTCTGCTATTATGTGCCGTGCCAGACTGTGTGGCATGAGGCTCTGCTATGCTCCAGAGGACACACTCACAGCCACAAATGGCTTGGGAGGTGGACGAAGGTCACCCACATTAACTTGATAGAATAATAAATATTTTATTCTCTAATTTCCAGGTATTTGCGGGCCGGTCCGAGTCAGCCAAAGGGCCGTAAAATAACCAGGTGTGATCTAACACATACTGCTGACTATAGTGTGGTACTTATTAATCCATGGCATGCTCTTTCACTTTCATCACATCTGATCATGTATTGTTGTTATGTGTCGACGCGGATTGAGGAGCGAACCTGCGTCAGACAGGACCCAGCGCTAAAAATAACCAGAAAGCGGTTCCAAACAAAAACTATTTATTATACACCTGTGTTTAAAAGTGTAAAACATAAAAAACAACGTCCCTCTGGTGGAGTGATCCGCGGCTCGCTCTCCAGCTCCCGCAAGGATTAAAGCCGGCGCTCCTGGACTTCCTACCACCGCCAAACACCCCCCAGGTGGACACGACAAACTGATTCTCTGTGAAGCAAAGAGACGGTGAGGTAAGTCAACAGATACAACTATATCTTCCAATAAACACACGCTGCCAGCAACACACTCAGGTCAGTGTCCTTTTTTTTTACTTTATGCAAATGAGCAGCTTCTCACAACAAGTGGAGGATCACTTATCCTTCACGCCACAGCAGTGAGAAGCAAACTGCGCAATTCTCTTTACAATTCCAGTATACTGTGTAACAAAACACCAAGTTACTATCAACAAGTACCTAAACACTTAATTACCTTTCGTGTGTGCTGACAGCATGTGTCCTCACCCCTCCCTGCTTCACGGGCTCGATGTGTCAAACCCAGGCGCGGTCCTCAGCGTCTCACAAACGAACGTCACAAGGTCGAGTTCCCGGCAGTTCTGCTTGAATCACACATGACTTAAATGCAGAACGCCATCCAATTATCTGCTTCAGCTGCAAGTCGTCCAGGTTGCACGTGAGCACCAAGCACAGGTGCTTTCCATGATGTTGATGAGGGTGAAGACTCTTCAGCCAGCACCTTCTTCACAGACAAATCAGCCCTCATGCCACCTGGAGAGCAAAGAAAAAGAAAAGAACACCAAAACATCCAGCCACGCCCCCCCCCCCCCCCCCCCAACACACAACAGTACCCCCCCATCAACGGGAAGCCTCCCGGCGACCGAACATACCAGGCCCGAGAACAGCCCTCCCTCCGTGGTCCACGTCAGGAAGCAGACGGCAAGACAGGCACCTCAGCTGGAAGGCCGGCTGGAATCAACAAAAGCCCCAAAACATTCCCCAGAAGTCCACTCACACAAAAAAAACATAAAACCCACCCAAAACCTCCCCAGGGGACCGTCCCAGCAAACCCCGGGAGGAAAAGAAAACCTCCAAAACACAAAAACCCAACACAGTCCCACAACACAGTACAAACGTAGATGCATAAAAGAAAAAATAACAAACAACCCCCCAGAATGACCTGCAGAGCCCAGCCCCCCCTCAGAAGGCCTTCATTGCCAGCCAAAACCGTGATCCCACAAAGGTCCCCAGGTATACATGGAGTGAAACGGTGCCCCCCAGGGGACCATATCATCAACCCCAGGAGGCACCCTCCCCACAACCCCGGAACCCCAGATCCGGTCACACTTGGCCGGCCGGTCCCAAGCCAATTCCCCCCCCAGAGGACCGTCCCATCAACCCTGGAGGCGGAACCCGGAAGGAAACAAAATAAAACCAAAAACCAACCCCCGGAGGACAACCAAAAACAACCCCGGGGGGATATAAAACGACCATAAACCCCGTTGCCCTCCCCGGCACCCCGAAAGACCCCAGGTCCCTCCCAGAGCCCTTTGGCGGCTCTATGTTGGCAAACGGCTCAAAATAGTAAGCCGAGAAGGGAACAGGTAAAAACTAACCCAGCTCCAACCCCAAAGCGCAGCGGAGAACCGGAAATACGTCCGGTGCCCCAACTCGACCATACCCCAGCCACTCGGGAGGGGTGGAACTACCGAAATGGCAAACAGCAACAGATCGGCCCACCCCTCCGACTGAGGCATGTCTCCGCTGCACCACACCCCGGCAACACCCATGACAATCGGTCCAAAGGCTCACCGAGGCTGGAGTGGAACCGGGCCCTAACCAAACCAAAAAGAACGCCTCTAACACCCCCCCCCCCCCCCCCTAGGTGCAGAGGTCTTCTGAGAATGCTCAGCGTGACCAACCTGCACCACCCCACAACCCACAAGACAAGCGGTCTAAGGGCAAGTGAGGTTGGGGTTAGGAATGTAGAGAAATAAAAACAACAAAACAAAATGACCCAACAACCCAAACAGAAAATACCTAAAAACACACACACAATTGACAGGTAAGTGAGCCCAGGCGGGCTTCTGACCGCCTATCACTCCACCAGATACGCCCCTACCTCCCCAAACAAGTATAACCCCTGATTAAAGAAACCAAACATTTACGTGTGCTAGAAATTTTTTTTATTTTTTTTTTTTATTTTTGTTATGTGGGTTCTGTTGCCTGTCCAAGAACACTTGGAGTTACGTCACTGTTATTTCTCTTGACGCTTACGTGTCGGGGCAATACAGGAATCTCGACTCGTCCGAGCTGCATGGGCTCGTCAATAGGAGGAGCCGGAGGTCCCATCGGAGGAGCCTCAGTGGGGCGAAGAAGAGGCGGCCCAGCTTTGTCTCGGGGAAAGCCCGAGACAAAAAAAAAACCGCTCTGATGGGCGTCCTCTCTCGCGTCCATGCTCCTTCAACCGATCATCTAGACGAATCACCAACAATATTAGCTCGTCTAAATCATTTGGCTCATCACGGACCGCCAGCTCGTCTTTTAATGACTCATTTAACCCGTCTACAAACACGCCCCGTAATGCTGCGGCATTCCAACCTGATTGAGCAGAAAAAAATCCGGAAGTCCACGGAATACTCCGCCGCACTCCGCCTCCCCTGCCTGAGATTCAGCAAACCGTTGAGCAACGGTATTCGTTTTCACCGAATGGTCAAAAACCAGTCGGAACTCCCGGGAGAAATCCTTAAAGGACCCTAACAATGGCGAGTTGTTACTCCACAACGCTGTGACCCAAGCTAAGGCGTCACCTCGGAGCAAATTTGTCACATACGAAACACGACTTCCATCAGAAGAGAAGGAAGCCGGTCGCTGAGCAAAAACCAGAGAACATTGCATCAGAAACGAAGCACAAGCTTCGACGTCTCCCGCATAAGGCTCCGGATGACAAATGATCGGTTCAAACACCGAATCTTTGGGTGACGGAGTTATCTGCCTTGGTATCGATGATGCCGCAGCTGGAGCTGCAGGAAGCGGAACGGCTTGAGCTGCAAGCTCCGTAACACGGGCGTCTGTTTGTTTAATTTGATTTGCGAGGTGCTGTAATTGCTCCCATATTTTCTCCAAGTGTTCTTGAATCTTTTCGGCAAAAGGAACCGCCTCTGCCGCTGGGTCCATTATGGAATGGCCGGGAACTTCTGTTATGTGTCGACGCGGATTGAGGAGCGAACCTGCGTCAGACAGGACCCAGCGCTAAAAATAACCAGAAAGCGGTTCCAAACAAAAACTATTTATTATACACCTGTGTTTAAAAGTGTAAAAACATAAACAACGTCCCTCTGGTGGAGTGATCCGCGGCTCGCTCTCCAGCGCCCGCAAGGATTAAAGCCGGCGCTCCTGGACTTCCTACCACCGCCAAACACCCCCCAGGTGGACACGACAAACTGATTCTCTGTGAAGCAAAGAGACGGTGAGGTAAGTCAACAGATACAACTATATCTTCCAATAAACACACGCTGCCAGCAACACACTCAGGTCAGTGTCCTTTTTTTTACTTTATGCAAATGAGCAGCTTCTCACAACAAGTGGAGGATCACTTATCCTTCACGCCACAGCAGTGAGAAGCAAACTGCGCAATTCTCTTTACAATTCCAGTATACTGTGTAACAAAACACCAAGTTACTATCAACAAGTACCTAAACACTTAATTACCTTTCGTGTGTGCTGACAGCATGTGTCCTCACCCCTCCCTGCTTCACGGGTTCGATGTGTCAAACCCAGGCGCGGTCCTCAGCGTCTCACAAACGAACGTCACAAGGTCGAGTTCCCGGCAGTTCTGCTTGAATCACACATGACTTAAATGCAGAATGCCATCCAATTATCTGCTTCAGCTGCAAGTCGTCCAGGTTGCACGTGAGCACCAAGCACAGGTGCTTTCCATGATGTTGATGAGGGTGAAGACTCTTCAGCCAGCACCTTCTTCACAGACAAATCAGCCCTCATGCCACCTGGAGAGCAAAGAAAAGAAAAGAACACCAAAACATCCAGCCACGCCCCCCCCCAACACACAACAATTGTTGGTGCATCCAATCACCCATTGACTTTATTCAAATGTATCTTTACTTTTTGTATATCATTCAATGAACACATTTATGATTGCAGACATGGCTGTGACCATGAGGATGATGCCAGTGAGAGGTACATCACTATTGCCAATGCCCAGAACCAGAATCTGATGGTTACAAAGTCACA
Source organism: Thalassophryne amazonica (assembly GCF_902500255.1). Lineage (NCBI taxonomy): Eukaryota > Metazoa > Chordata > Actinopteri > Batrachoidiformes > Batrachoididae > Thalassophryne > Thalassophryne amazonica. The sequence goes on along the minus strand of NC_047113.1, from coordinate 96,713,780 downwards.
GCTGATGATCCATCCCCAGCACCCATGGATCGGAGCAACTCCTCATGGATGTGTGACCTGATGGATGTGTGACTTCACTTGAAATGAAGTGCCCTCTGAGTCGGTGCCAGACAAAGAAGTCCATGATGGATATGGTAGAGGACAAGTCCTTCTTTTTGAGGAACACAGACAGAGGCACCACAGTGCTTGATACTTACCATGCATACTACTATCAGGTGCAAATGCATGTAACAGAGGCTGAGTACAGTGACTTTGTGGTGTGGAGCCCAAATGGAGCTGTCTTCATCCAAAGAATACTGCCTAACAGTAGATTCTTAGAGCAATCCTACAACAGGGTCTGCTCATTCCTCCAGCGATGTATCAGAATTGGTTGGTGAATCCTACACAGTACCCCAGGGGCCGCAACCCAGTACCTCAGGTGCACCGAGTCCGGTAGATGGCACCGGCTACTGTGGAGAACCAACACAGATGAGGACGCTATGCTAGCCTGCACCACAAATTTCTGTACGTGCCGTGCCTTTCACAAAGATTCTCTCAAGGTGAAAAAACAAACAGAGTTGGAAATGTGTAGATATGATTATTTACATCAACAAAGAAATGTTTGTTCTACTCAAACTCCATTCTGCATTCACACCAGTGCGTTCAGTACCACAAACGGATTATGACATGAGTTTCAATGGGGTATGAGCTGCAACCACCCAAGCAGAAGAAGAGCTCCTTTCAGTCCGCTAACCCATTTCAGCACAGTGCTGTAATTCCTCTGAATGCATCCACTGAGAAATAAACAGAGGTCTTGATCATTATTTGAGGATAATTGCTCAGTAGTGAATGTGAGCAGTGAGCTGGTAGCACTCTGAGTCGACAGGCCTCACTGACATCTTTTCACTGCCAAGTCAGAGCAACATGAGGACCTCAAAGAGGTGAAAGTCCCTTTTTGGCAGCTGGCTGTCATAATGTGATATAAGAAGCTGGAGAGAAGAATGGTTTGAACATAAATTCAAAGAGGGTTTTCTTGCATTATGAGCCTGAGGACACCCGTGAGAGAAATTGTAGCCAGAACCAAAAATGTGTTCTGTTTGGATTTTGGTCAAATTTGTATTTCACATTATTTGTATGAAGTGACATATCAGTGTGAAGCAGCATCAACAGGATATTAGTACAATTTACAAGCAGTTAAATCGGCAGGAAAAGAATGGCAGCTTTCATGCAGATGACAAAACAATTCTCATAGTGTGTTTCCAAGGGGATGTCCTGCTTTTAAACTTGTGGCAGTGTAACCTTGGAGAGATGTGTCATGGCAACAGCAGAGCCAGTGCTTACTTGTAGGTGGTCCGTGGGGAGATTTTTCCTTCCTTTCTTTCTTTGCAAATGAATGTCATTTGTATCAGAGAATATGACAAGAGGGCAGATGTTTTCCATGGACGACAAAAACACGACGTATTCCAAAAAACATATTTATTGTTTAGTGGTTTATTGTCTTCAGCCACTGTCTTTGTTTGTCAAATTAAAACCGCCTGCTTACAGCAACTGTGTGTGCATGCAACTTCAGTCAGGGACAAACAGAGCACAGCTGACATTTGTTGATTGGCACGCTTATGTATTTTGGGTCAGGGATGAATGGCGCCAAAATGGAACACTGATACAAATCATTTATTTAGTTCCTTTCATTCGTAATATTATCTGTTGTGCTTTAATGTCGGGTTTTGTTTTCTGTTATCATGTAGTTTCTGTTTTACTTAGTTTGTTTAACCACTTTGTTTTTTTTTTTGTCAGTTCCAGTTTAGTTGTGCTTTACTGTTTATTTTCTTTTGCTCTCTGATCTGTTCTTATGTAGTTTTGTTTATTACTTATTAGCTGATGGTTGCTTTTTAGTTCTCATATTCATGTTCGGTTCCTAGTAATTTATTATTCCGCCATCACTTTCTGTTTGCTTCTTGTGCTCCATTTTCCCTCATCCCATTTGTTTGTGTTTACTCTCACTCCCTTCTGATTATTTTCTCACTTCATCACTGCACCTACCTCATGTCTTTGTCTCTTACCTTTATGCTGTCTGCTTTGTGTTTTCCTTCACTCACTGTCTTGGCACCTGTTCATATATCTGTCTTTTCATCACTCCACCTTGTGTTGTCCTCCATATCTTGCACCATGTATCATCTTGGATTCAACCAGCCACACCCCTTTCTAGAAAGTTCTCCCCACATGTGCAGCTTGTTTTCCAATCACTTCCTGTTCTATTTAAGTCCATTGTATTCACCTCCTCACTGCTAGTTCGTTGCACTTCACCGTCTTCGTCCAGCTCTGTTTTTGCCTTTGCCTGATTGCCAACCTGTGTTTGACCCTGCTTCATTTTTTGGACTTAGCCTTTGTCTTGCCCTCTGATCACAGTGACGCTGTGTTTTTATGAAAGTTGCTTGTTGAATGACCACACCCCAGCCTGTCGATTGTCGGTACCGTTGCCACGCCAACTGCCTATCTGTGTACTGTACCTTAATCAGTGATTTTTTTTTTTTTTGGATAAAGACTTTTTCTTATATACCTGTGTCTGTGAGTCCTGCATTTGTGCCCAGCCACCAACTGTCTGCAGTCGTGACAACATGATACAGAAACTTGTGTGTTGGTTTTTACATATAAGTCCAGTCAGTGATGAGCGGGAGATCATTTTCCCATAATGCCTTTTGGCATCTGTGTGTGTGTTAATGTTCAAACCTTCAGAATTAGCACATTATTTTAAAATGAAAATATGTGTTATATTTTCACTTTGTAAAAATGACAGAGTTGACATTAATGTAGATAAACTATCGGGATTATTTTTGGTTTATAAATCAAAACCATAGGTCAAACCTGCTTTGCATCTCATGACTTCTGTCTCACGTCTGGAGCACTGTATGGCTTGTCAGTAGCTGAGAGTGTACCGGAGACAATACTGAAAGTTAGCAGTTAGCTGTAGCTTCTGCAAATTTTTTTAGTGGTTTATCGGTTTAGCATTAAAAAAAACTTTTCAGTTAGCGAATTAGTGGTTATTGATACAAACTTTTTGGTTAGCTGTGCCTGCCACTGTGTATTTTTTTTCACTTAAATCTTTATTGTTTTTCACATATAAACACAGATGCAATGTTTTAACACTTACAATAAAACATTTTGCTCACAAAAAGCATCAAAGAGGAAAAAAAAAAAAGAACTCAGAAATGTAAAACTGAAAAAATAAAAAAAATGTGTCAGCAACCTATTATGTTTGATTCAGTTTTCAATTGTAGATAATTTGTATGTCATCCATTTGTCCCATTTTTTTTTTTTTTTTTTTTTTTTTTTTGTCAAATTCTGTTTTTCTCAATCTTAAAATGAAAGTCATTCTTTCCATTGTAAATATTTCCTGAACAATACTCATCCAATGGTTTTGGTCTGGTGGTTCAGGGTTGAGCCATTTTCTTGTAATAGCTTTCCTTGCAGCAGTCAGTAATATTTTTACTAAATACTGGTCTTCTTTCCTAACATCCAGAAGCGATCCCAAGTATAAAGAAACAAAACATGTTGGTACAGAGTATTTCAAAATTTCACACAAAATGCCACTGTGTATTTTTAACCCTTATGCTGCGTTTACACATAATGACGACAAGTCACGAATGCCACAAAGTACACATTCTCGGCCGCTGATCACGAATGTGAGGCATCAAGTGTCCTAGGGAACTGCTGCAATCCGTTACCACACATTACGATTAATGGCATGTGTTGCTGGAGAATTATCAGGAATTATGCAAATTGTCTCCACACACACACACACTCCCATATTCATTCAACCTTCAGTTGCTGAAAAACGTTTTCTCCTCAAAATCCATATTAATCCACAGCAGAACTTGAAAGGAGGAGGAGACTGAGAGCCAGATGTGTGGCTTCATGCGGCTCTCGTCTCATGCGTTTTCCCCAACATCAGGCACATGCAGCAGGTGGAACATCTGCAGGAGCACGCTGAGTAGCACTGAAATGAGACTTTTAGCCAACTTGGCGTCGCTGTCCTCTTTCAGCATATTGCAGCAATGAAACTGAATGCGGTGCAGCAGGGTTTAATTGTGTGCATGCTTCTTCCTCCACCGGACTGGAGGAGGTGCAGAGATGTCTGGCTGCACGTGAGTCTCCTCTCGCTCCTCTGGTTCCATTTGATATTAGAAGAGACAGAGGGTTTTGATGGTGATGCAAAGGAAGAGGTTTCAGAATGTAAGGGTCACATTTCTAAACATTCGGGTCTGACACTGTTTGTAGAGGAGGATGAGCATCAGATGCATGAAAGAGCCTCAGGACCAGCCCTTCAGCAGCCAGGACTAGTCTGTAATGTGTGTGTGGACTCAAGACAGACAGAAAAACACAATATGCATGCACCCAGTGCAAGAAGTACATATGCAATACACACACAGTGAAACTCTGCCCCTCATGTGTGGTATAGTCTGGTATGAAAATGGCTGAGTTCAATGGAGCTAATGTGTTGTTCAGACAGGTGTTATGTGTAAATTGACCTCAGTAGGTTAAATTTCTACTGAAATTCAAATAATAATACACTATAGTTTTGGAAAAAACTTGCTTCATTTGTATATTTGTTAATTATTTTCCACTTATGTCTGTTGAATGATGCATTTCCTTATTTTCTCACATTTTAATGAAAAAATAAATAGAAATGAGTGGCATTTCTATTCATAAATGTGATTTAGCAAAGGTAAAAGGAACAAACTTAACATATTAACATATTGCAATTGGGATGAAGTAAACATCTGGTGGTCCAGAATCAGGGGCGTAGGCAGAAATCATAAAAAGGATGGGCCCAACCTTTGGGGTTGTAGGTAAGGTGTAGGTATTATAATACACCATTTGAAAAAGTATGCCTCGTTTGGACATCGCAAGCAACGTTTTCTCTTAGCCTACAGCACTGGCAAAGTGAGCACACAGACGTGACACGTCAGACACAAGTACTCTTCATGGATAATTCAAGCTGCAGTGCAGTGCCACACACACACACGCACACACATTCAGTGCAAGTCTGGTAGCCTACTTGGCTGGGCCTAAACCCAAAACGTCAATAGGTATTTAAATAAGGCATTGTTTCAAAAATGAATTCCAAGTTTAATGATGAACACATCTCAGCCAACTGCACAGACGCTGTGTGCACAGTTACACAGACGCAAAGTGTCAGACACAAGCACCCCATGGACAATGCAAGCAGCAACGCAACGCTTAGTCATGTAAAGTCATTTAAAATAAAAATTCACAATATATCCGCAACATGAAAACAGGTTGGCTCGGCGGCCAAATTATAAAATTGATAAACAATGGAAACCATGGCTCGGCAGCCAAATTAAAAACCATCAGAACATGATTCGTGGCAGTTGCAATATAATATTAACAATTAGGCCTATTTAGAAGAATGAATCCTTTTAATGCTACAGCAGGAGACTACGGGTTTTTTGTTGAACTCTCATCACGTCATCATAGTCCAACGATTCGGTCAGTTCTCTTTCAAGGAAAAGCACGGAGAGTGCATTCAGTCTGTGAGTCAACATGGATGTTCTGGTGGACGTTTTTATCCGATTAACAGTAGAAAACAGCAAAATCTGTGAAGTAGTCAGCGCTATTTTTTGCAATTATTATAGTTGTTTTAAGGCTGTAAAACCCCTCACTACACACTTTATACACTTTTCTCAAACAGGTATTAACATTTTCTCACTTTTCTCTCTTGGGGAAAAAAACTCTCTTTTTTCATCTGTGCGAGAAGATTATAAACAAACACATGCAAAACACAATGCGCGTACTCTCCCTTCACTCACTGCCTCCGGAGGTACGGATGCGGGACCCGCAAAGAATCCAAGTCCTCTCTCGGTGGCCACGGAGCTCTGCAGCTGCGGTGAAAATGAATTAATAAAATTCACTTATCTGCTTTAAGCTGCAAGTTTGTGAGTTATACCACGGAGTCAGGCACTTCTGATTTAAAGCTCTCTTTTTCAGAGGAGCTACAGCATCCAAAGTCATCTTCAGTGAGGATGTAAAACTACTGATGAGATACTCTATCTCACAGAGTTTAGGTAGCTACTCTGCACTGTGTTGGTATATGGCATTAGAGAACATAAAGAAGGAATCATATCCTTAAACCTAGTTACAGTGCTTTCTGAAAGACTTCTAGTGTAATTAAACTTATTCCCCACTGCTGGGTAGTCCATCAGAGTAAATGTAAATGTTATTAAGAAATGATCAGACAGAAGGGAGTTTTCAGGGAATACTGTTAAGTCTTCAATTTCCATACCATAAGTCAGAACAAGATCTAAGATATGATTAAAGTGGTGGGTGGACTCATTTACATTTTGAGCAAAGCCAATTGAGTCTAATAATAGATTAAATGCAGTGTTGAGGCTGTCATTCTCAGCATCTGTGTGGATGTTAAAATCGCCCACTATAATTATCTTATCTGAGCTAAGCACTAAGTCAGACAAAAGGTCTGAAAATTCACAGAGAAACTCACAGTAACGACCAGGTGGATGATAGATAATAACAAATAAAACTGGTTTTTGGGACTTCCAATTTGGATGGACAAGACTAAGAGTCAAGCTTTCAAATGAATTAAAGCTCTGTCTGGGTTTTGGATTAATTAATAAGCTGGAATGGAAGATTGCTGCTAATCCTCCGTCTCGGCCCGTGCTACGAGCATTCTGGCAGTTAGTGTGACTCGGGGGTGTTGACTCATTTAAACTAACATATTCATCCTGCTGTAACCAGGTTTCTGTAAGGCAGAATAAATCAATATGTTGATCAATTATTATATCATTTACTAACAGGGACTTAGAAGAGAGAGACCTAATGTTTAATAGACCACATTTAACTGTTTTAGTCTGTGGTGCAGTTGAAGGTGCTATATTATTTTTTTCTATTTGAATTTTTATGCTTAAGATAGATAGATAGATATATACTTTTAATGTCCCCATGGGGAAATTTGTCTTGGACTTCTCAAAAATCATGACCCATACAAAGATACAGAACAAGACATAAACAGTTCATAACAATAAATAAATAAATACATAAATAGAGAATAAAAATAAATAAAAAAACATACAAGTACTAAAACCTCCTAATATGCCTGATTGTTAGCAGTGTTTATTATGATATTTGTTAAGGGCTATGATTGATATAGGAACAAAAGAGTTCCTATATCTATTCAGTCTGCAATGGGGGACTCTGAAACGCCGGCCCGATGGTAGCAACTCGTATTGCATGTGCAGAACATGGGAGGAGTCAGAAAGAATTCTGTCCGCTTGCTTCATCACGCACTGATCAAAAATTGACTGAGGATTGTTATACTGTTTCAAACCAATGATTTTCATTGCTGTGAGAACAAGGTAGTTTAATTTTGATCTTAGGGACACAGGAAGGTTCCCAAACCAAGTGGTTATGCCATATCTTAGAATGCTTTCAAGAACTGCCTGATAAAACAGTAACATAATTTTTTGGTTGACTCCATGAAAACGCAAACGCCGTAGAAAATAGAGTCGATTCAAGCGGGAACATAACCAGTCAACATGAGTGTTCCATGTAAGGGAACTGTCTATACAGACACCAAGATATTTGTACGATTGCACCTGTGTGATTGGTTGCTGGTGTATAATTACAGGGTTGTGATTGCCAACTAACTTTGGATCAAAAATGACTTCCTCTGTCTTTTTAACATTTAAAGTAAGGTAACTGGAATCACACCACTCAACAAACTGCCTCACCTCTGAATGATAGATATTCAAATCATCATTCTGTTGAAGTAAGCACAGAAGTGCTGAGTCGTCTGAATATTTAAAAATATAGTTCCCAGGGTGCTTGGCTGAACACTCATTAGTATATAAAGTAAAAAGGACAGGTGAGCTCACACATCCCTGTGGTGCTCCAGTACTGATGTCTTTGATTTGGGACAGGCTAGAATTTACCTTAACCTGCTGTGTTCTGTTTGTCAAAAAAGAGTGAAACCACCATATAAGTGACGGGTTGACATCCAACGCTTTAAGTTTCTGAATTAGTAAGTATGGCTGAAGCGTATTAAAGGCGGAGCTGAAGTCAATAAAAAGTAATTGGGCATATGATGACTTGTCATCAAGATGTTTTAAAACAAGATGCATGATGGTGGAAATCGCATCATCTGTGCATCGCCCTCGTCTGTAAGCAAATTGAAATGGATCTAATTTGCCATCTACATCTATTTTCAGCCTGCTCACAATGTATTTCTCGAAACATTTCATCACAACTGATGTCAATGCTATAGGCCTAAAATCAATGTCTTCGCTGGGGTTTGCCTTCTTGGGCACCGGGATGATCATAGAACGTTTCCACAGGGCAGGGACTGTATGGGTGTCTATAGACTGTTGAAAAACAGGACACCAAGCTGCAGTAAGCTCCTGTGCAAATGTTTTTAACAAAAATGATGAAATCCCATCTGGCCCTGCAGCCTTTTTCAACGGAGCACGCTGAAAGAGACGTTCGACCTGTTGTGGATCAATCCACAGTCTATATGACGCATTATCAGAGGGGGGTAGGGAGTCCAGCTCCTTGTTACACTTTTCAGAGAAATCATGTGTCTCAAATCTCAAATAAAAATCATTTAACTCATTGGCCATTTTGGAGTCATCAAGTGATATAAAATGCTTTTTATAAGGGTTCATGTTTGTGATAGCCTTCATAGAATCCCGGACTCTCTTGGTGTCTGAAATATTAAGTTCTAAAAGCTCTTTCTGTTTTCTCCTTGCTACACGCAATTGCTGATTAAGTTCTTTTTGTGCTGATATCAGTGCAGCCTTATGAGTTTTAAAAGCAATTTTCTTTCTGTTAATACAGTCTTTGATTTGCTTAGTAATGAAGGGTTTGTTATTTGGATATATAACAACATCCTTTTTTATGACAACACTTTCAATACAGAAATGAATATAGTCTGTAATTGCTTCTGTAACAGAGTCAAGGTCCTGGCTGTGAAATATGTTCCAGTCTATACTGAGAAAACAACCTTTTAGAGTCTCAATGCTGTCATTAGACCATAATGTTACCCGTTTTGTTTTTGGCTTAGAGCTCTTTAATACAGTCCTGTATGAAGATAATAAGTGAACAGTGCTATGGTCCGAGTTGGCTATAGGGGGCCTCAAGGTGGCAGTATAGGCATTTTTAACATTTCCGTAGCATTTGTCTAATATGCTGTTATTTCGTGTAGCACATCTCACATATTGTTCATAATCCAGTAGCAATAGTTCCAATTTACAGTGATTAAAGTCACCCAGAATAAAAACCGGCGCACCCGGTGTGCGTTGCAGTTGATCGTGTATACAGTCAGCTGTAAGACGCGCAGCCCTTGCTGCGTTCGCGCTGGGGGGGACATATGCTGCACACAGGATAATATTCCCAAACTCCCTAGGTAAATACCAGGGCCTCAAAGATAAGCAAAGGAGTTCAGCGTCAGGAGTACATACCATTGCTCTCGCCGTAACCTGTCGACACCATTTGTCATTCACGTAGACCACAATGCCTCCGCCTCTGCTCTTTCCTGAGGCTGGTGTTCTGTCCGCCCGAAAAAGTGAAAATCCATCCACTTCAACCAGGGAATCCGCGATGTCCGAATGCAACCAGGTCTCAGTAAACACCATAACGCCTACTTCATGGTACTCATAGTAGGCTTTGGCGTTAATCCGAAGTTCTGTGATTTTGTGCTGCAGTGACCTTATGTTAGACAGGATCATTGACGGCAAGGGTGGTTTGTATCGACGCCGGTGAACCCGCTGTCTGACGCCTCCTCTGCGGCCTCTCCTCCATTGGCGTCCGCCTGTGAAATGGGCTCTAATTTCATTAGGCAGGTCCGGAGCAGCGGAGATATTTGAGAACCGCAGGGACAAAAGGATATCTCTCGTGTATGTTAGCGGTGATACTGCAGTTGTGCCACATACTAACTGTTGACAAGAAGTTACCAGATATATCAGAAGCAAAGTGAGGAGGAAGAATACGGAACTGGGTGCCATGTCATGCCCTGTAGGTCGACACTGGCAATGCCAATCCCTGCGCAGAAAAACGCTGGCAGTTCCTGGAAAACCACTGCTTGGCGCACCAACAAGCCACTCAGTCCCAAAAACAACACAATATATGACAAAAAGGAACAAAAGACAATAAACGATAGACAAACAATTTTGTTTCGGTCACAACAGCGAGAGCCCGAGTCGCCAGCAGAGCAGCGCCAAACAGTGAGAGCCCGAGTCACCAGCAGAGCAGCGCCATTAAATAGATTTTTACTGGTTATTGGTGGTCTGGGAGCAGGCACCATCTCTACAGGGATGGGGTAATGAGGGGATGGCAGGGGGAGAGAAGCTGCAGAGAGGTGTGTAAGACTACAACTCTGCTTCCTGGTCCCAACCCTGGATAGTCACGGTTTGGAGGATTTAAGAAAATTGGCCAGATTTCTAGAAATAAGAGCTGCTCCATCCAAAGTGGGATGGATGCCGTCTCTCCTAACAAGACCAGGTTTTCCCCAGAAGCTTTGCCAATTATCTATGAAGCCCACCTCATTTTTTGGACACCACTCAGACAGCCAGCAATTCAAGGAGAACATGCGGCTAAACATGTCACTCCCGGTCCGATTGGGGATGGGCCCAGAGAAAACTAGAGAGTCCAACATTGTTTTTGCAAAGTTACACACCGATTCAATGTTAATTTTAGTGACCCCCGATTGGTGTAACCGGGTGTCATTACTGCCGACGTGAATTACAATCTTACAAAATTTAAACTTAGCCTTAGCCAGCAGTTTCAAATTTCCTTCAATGTCGCCCGCTCTGGTCCCCGGAAGACAATTGACTGGTTGCTGGTGTCGCTAACTTCACATTTCTCAAAACAGAGTCGCCAATAACCAGAGTTTGATCCTCGGTGGGTGTGTCGCTGAGTGGGGAAAAACGGTTAGAAATGTGAACGGGTTGGCGGTGTGCATGGGGCTTCTGTTTAGGGCTACGCTTCCTCCTCACAGTCACCCAGTTGGCCTGCTTTCCCGGCTGCTCGGGATCTGCTGGAAGGGAACTAACGGCAGCTAAGCTACCTTGGTCCGCACCGACTACAGGGGCCTGGCTAGCTGTAGAATTTTCCACGGTGCGGAGCCGAGTCTCCAATTCGCCCAGCCTGGCCTCCAAAGCTACGAATAAGCTACACTTATTACAAGTACCATTACTGCTAAAGGAGGCCGAGGAATAACTAAACATTTCACACCCAGAGCAGAAAAGAGCGGGAGAGACAGGAGAAGCCGCCATCTACAGTCCATAATATAATCAGAAGATTCAGAGAATCTTGAGAACTTTCTACACGTAAGCGGCAAGGCCGAAAGCCAACATTGAATGCATGTGACCTTTGATTCCTCGGGCGGCACTGCATTAAAACCCAACATCATTGTGTAAAGGATCTTACCGCGTGGGCTCCGGAACACTTCAGAAAACCCATCCATCCATTTTCTTCCGCTTATCCGGAGTCGGTTCGCGGGGGCAGCAGCTCAAGCAAAGCCGCTCAGACCTCCCGATCCACACACACCTCCCCCAGCTCCTCCGGGGGAACCCCAAGGCGTTCCCAAGCCAACCGAGAGATGTAGTCCCTCCAGCGTGTCCTGGATCTTCCCTGGGACCTCCTCCCAATGGGACGTGCCCGGAACACCTCTCCAGCAAGGGCATCCAGGGGGCATCCAGAAAAGATGCCCGAGCCACCTCAACTGACTCCTTTCAATGTGGAGGAGCAGCGGCTCGACTCCGAGCTCCTCCCGAGTGAACGAGCTCCTCACCCTATCTCTAAGGGAGCGCCCAGCCACCCTGCGGAGGAAACTCATCTCGGCCGCTTGTACTCGCGATCTTGTTCTTTCGGTCATGAGCCAAATCTCATGACCATAGGTGAGGGTCGGAACATAGATCGATCGGTAAATCGAGAGCTTTGTCCACCTGCTCAGCTCTCTCTTCACTACGATGGACCGCATCACTGCAGACGCTGCACCGATCTGTTTATCGATCTCATGCTCCATCTGTCCCTCACTCATGAACAAGAGATACTTAAACTCCTCCACCTGAGGCAAGGACACCCCACCGACCTGAAGAGGACAAAGCCCCTTTTTCCAGTTGAGAACCATGGCCTCCAATTCGGAGGTGCTGATCTTCATCCCGCACGCTTCACACTCGGCTGCAAACCGCCCCAGTGTACGCTGAAGGTCCTGGTTTGACGAAGCCAACAGGACCACATCATCCGCAAACAGCAGAGATGAGATTCTGTGGTTCCCAAACCAGACCCCCTCTACACCCTGGCTGCACCTAGAAATTCTGTCCATAAAGGTAGTGAACAGAACCGGTGACAAAGGGCAGCCCTGGCGGAGGCCAGCGTGCACTGGAAACAGGTTTGACTTACTACCGGCAATGTGAACCAAGCTCCTGCTGTGGTCCTACAGGGACCGGATAGCCCTTAGCAAAGGACCCTGGACCCTGTACTCCTGGAGCACCCCCCACAGGGCGCCTCGAGGGACATGGTCAAACGACTTCTCCAGATCCACAAAACACATGTGGACTGGTTGGGTGAACTCCCATGAACCCTCGAGCACCCAATGGAGGGTGTAGAGCTGGTCCAGTGTGCCGTGACCAGGACAAAAACCACACTGCTCCTCCTGAATCCGAGGTTTGGCCATCAGTCGAAATCTCCTCTCCAGCACCCTGGAATAGACCTTACCGGGGAGGCTGAGTAGTGTGATCCCCCTGTTGTTGGAACACACCGTCCGGTCCCCCTTCTTAAACAGAGGGACCACCACCCCAGTCTACCAATCCAGGTGTACTGTCCCTGACTGCCACGCGATATTGCAGAGACATGTCAACCAGGACAGTCCCACAACATCCAGAGACTTAAGGTACTCAGGACGGATTTCGTACAACCCAGGAGCCTTGCCACCAAGAAGCTTTCTGACCACCTCGGTGACTTCGGCCTGGGTGATGGATGAGTCCGCCTCTGAGTCTCCAGTCTCTGCCTCATCTTCGGAAGATGTGACAATGGGATTGAGGAGATCCTCGAAGCATTCCTTGCACCGCCCAACAACATCCCCAGTCAGGGTCAACAGCTCCCCACCCACACTATAGACAGTGTGGGTGGAGAGCTGCTTCCGCCTCCTGAGGTGTCAGACGGTTTGCCAGAATTTCTTCGAGGCCGACCAATAATCCTCCTCCATGGCCTCTCCGAACTCCTCCCAGATCCGAGTTTTTGCCTCTGGGACCGCACAGGCTGCAGCACGCTTGGCCTGCCAGTACCTGTCAGCTGCCTCCGGGGTCCCACCTACCAACAAAGACAAGTAGGACTCCTACTTCAGCTTGACGGCATCCCTTACTTCCGGCGTCCCCCACCAGGTTCAGGGATTGCCGCAGCGACAGGCACCAGAGACCGGCATCCACAATAGAGGTGGAGAACATGGTCCACTTGGACTCCATATCTCCAACCTCCCCCGAGATCTGGGAGAAGCTGTCCCGGAGGTGGGAGTTGAAGACCTCGCTGACAGAGGGTTCTGCCAGTCGTTCCCAGCAGACCCTCACAATACATTTGGACTAAGACTAAGGGCAGTTCAAAAGCTCCCATGACTGACACAAAATCAAGGACCGAGACGTCACCTAGTATGGCGGAGCCGGGGCCCCACCCTGGAGCCAGGCCCAGGGTTGGGGCTTGCACGCAAGCGCCCGGTGGTCGCGCCTTAGCCCACAGGGCCCTGCTGGGCTCAGCCCGAAAGAGCGATGTGGGCCCACCCTCCTGTGGGTTCACCACCTGCAGAGGGGGTCATGGGGGTCGGGTGCAGAGAGGACTGGGTGGCAGATGAAGGCGGGTGGCCCGGCTGCCCGGTCCGCGCTCACAGCCTCTGGCTGTTGGGACATGGAGTTGCAAATCCTCTTCAACCTATAGTCAATTGAATACACCACAAATAAACATAAATTTATCAAATTATAGCAAGATGAGTAGTTGTTACAACCTGATAGTAAGTCCCTTTGGCTGCCCCCTTGTTTTCACTCAAGGTCGCCACAGCAGAGCCAAGGTGGATCTGCATGTTGATTTGGAACATGTTTTGCCCTTCCTGACACAACTCCATATCACATGGACAAATGTGGCAGGGGTGAGGTTTGAACCGGGGACCTTCCGCACAGAAACCAAGTGCACTAACCACTTGGCCACCACCCCTGCCTTAGTTGTTAGAACCTGATATCTACCTGATATCAGTTGTTATAACTTGATATCAAACATTAGTCATTAACCTAGTCGTCATCATCATCATCATGATCATCATTGTCAGCATCATCGCCATCATCATCATCATATTTTTCATCTGAATAATGTGAACAAACATTCTGGTTGTTGTTGCAGCCTGTACAAGAACACATCTGCACAATTCAGTCTTGATGTCACACAGTGACATTTCCTTGAGTCAAAGCAGCACAAACGTGTGAGATCCTTGATTTCCACAGGTTCTTACTTCATCACTCTTATTCGGTCCACATAAATGGCTGTATTCAGGTACAGAATGCAAGGCTGGCTCTTAACAGTTTCATTAAGTAAACCTTAGACCATATGTTGAGAAAGTGTTTTTATGGTCATTTTGTTTAGGTATGTACTTTGTTAAACCTAAATTCATGACATTTCATCAAATTAGTGCCATTTTGACACCTTTGTGATGCAGCAATATGGTTTCATACAGAAAGAGTGCTGCATATGCAATATTTGCTCTATGTTGAGGCCAGAGAAGACCAGAAGGAGTTACATTGTGTGTTTGTGGATTTAGAGAAAGCTTAAAGGACATGTTGCACCAAAATCATAACAATTAAGATTTAGGCTGTTAGTGAACATCCAGTGATCCAATTGGATTACTTTGTGTACTTCCATGACCGGTTTCAGAATACACAGCATTCGCAACAAACAGCAAACAGCTATGGACTGAATGTAGTCTTGTGAGATATGTGAGACAACTTGTGAGGGGGTGACAACACACTTTCTGACCATATGACCAGAGAGCAATAGCGTTTCCGGATGTGGCTGAGTGAGTCCAGCAGCCTCAGCCTGACTGTGGAGACTGCTGGGGATGAGGACTATGCCAGCACATTGGCTTTATTCTTTCATTTTATTATTATTGGGGAGCAAATTGTAAATGTGTTTTATGCATTATTGTGTTATCCTCAGCAATGTTAGATACTGTATTGAGCACTTCCAGAGGGTCCCAGTGCCTGGGCGTACATTGGGGAGCACGTCCAGCAGAACCCAGAGCCTGGCCAGCAGAGGATTTTATACTGGTCATTCCCGGAAGTAGAGGACAGCAGATCCAGCGAGGACAACAATATTGATGAGTTGCAGCTCCTAAACATCACTCTGCAAGTTGGTGACTGTGCTGTCCAAACATTTCTACCTGTTGTTTTTTTTATTATTATTTATTATTATTGAACTTATTTTATTTATTTATTTATTAGGCTTTTCATCAAAGGCTTTTCATCCGTCCGTCTGTCCATCTGATTGTGTTCAGTCCTTTTACTGCCATGCTTTTGAAATTCACAGGAAAAATTCTTGGGACACAGACCTTGGACAAGTTCAAAGATGGTCAACTTTGATGTATTTTAAGGGGTCAAAAGTCACATTATGTTTCAATCTGATTTCGTTTTGTGTTTGAGTGACACCGGTGACAGCCAATCAGAGCAGAGCTACACAGTGACGTCAGTCACTGGTCTCTTCAAAACCGCTTTTTTCTCATATAATATGAGCTGCTGTGGTGCTGTGATCACTTTTATTATGAAATAATGCTGAATTTATGTGTAAACAATTGTTGTACAAAAGCTTCAGACATCTCTTGCTGAGATAAATGATGACTAGAGTGCAGTTTTAAGCAGAAACGGGGTGATAATCGGTGAATTGCTGGTGACGCTCTGAAATGACGCATACGCAGTGAAGGCAGAGCAGACTAATTTTTAGAGGGGACCATTCAGTCGGCGACACCAGATCTGGATCAAGATTCTGGATCAAGATTTCACTTTATATATGCTTTGAAAGATTACATCAAAACTACTTCACGGATTCTCACCACATTTGCACCACAGAGAGACATTAGGGCATGGAAGACTCCACTGAATTTTGGAGGTGATCTGGATCTGGATCTGATTCTGGATCAAGATTTCCCTTTATATAGGCTTTGAAGGTTTACATACTTCACCTATTCTCACCAGATTTGCACGGCAGATAGATATTAAGGCATGGAAGTCTCCAATGCATGTTGGAGGTGATCCGGATCTGGACTGGCGGATGTCAGAAATCTCTGATTGCTCTTGTTTACAGTGCTGTTCCTTGTGTGTCTACAGTCAGGGTAATCTTTTCCCCATTGCAATATAATAGCAGTCCACAGCCATCCTGAGCCAGGCGAGTGGTGCTTACACGCATGGGAGTGCCACGTGGCATTCTTCCACAAGTCCTTGCACATGCAAAGGCTGCACGACTGCCGCTCCATATTTATGAGAGTGTTACGCTGTATTTGAGCAGCACTCACATTATGTGTGCAGACTACTCACAATTTTTGAACCTATTTTTACCCTGAGTCCATGCGACATTCAGCCCACATTCAGACTATATGCTAACATGTTAGGTGGACCAATTCATTAAGATTCCAACTGAAAATTTCTTGCTAATTTTTTGTGTTTTGTCATGATTTTCTGTCTCCAACAGTCACAGCCCAGTGAGATACTAACCCTAACGTATTCTTGAATATTCTCACCTTTGAACGTTAGTGTCCTCCTTAAAGTATACCATATTTTCAGTAATATTTAAGACGAAAATTAAACAATAGTTTGAAAATTTATCATTTCCTGGTGTGCAGTTCTTGAAGAGATAAATATTCAGATTTTGAACTGCGCACCACTAAAAACCAGGAACTTCCCGGCATGCCGACACTGGAGAAGAAGAACGAAGTGGCATCAGTTCCGGAACCATTATCTTAATAGAACCATTAATTTATGGATTAGAGGGTCAGAGCTGCACTGTGTTTTTGGTGTCAGCACGATTATTCTCGATGGCAGAATCTTTTTCAATTGGCAAGTGGAAACACTTATATTGACGAGCGGGCACGCAGACTGTAGTGCGGATTCTCCACTCCACACGGAGGCAGAACTGGCTATTTTCATTTTATTTGATTTGATTTGATTGTTTTTGGATCATGGGAACTTCGTCGCGTGCAGACTGAAATGTTACAAGCAGACGACGAACTGCAAGTCTTTTAACTTGAAGCGCAAAGGGGTCCACTGTGGAACATGAGAATCCATTCACAGGAGAGACTCGAGCCTTCAGACGCAGACGCAATGAACAGATTACACCTGTAGCAGACTGCGCCGGTGACAGATCAGTACAGCAGAGACTTGAACCATCATGGACTTTTGTTCTGTCAGGACAATGAATTAAAATATTTTCACACGTTTTCCAAATGAAGATGAGCTCACTGAAACGAACAAGTAAGACTATACAACCCCTGGCAAAAATTATGGAATCACCGGCCTCGGAGGATGTTCATTCAGTTGTTTAATTTTGTAGAAAAAAAGCAGATCACAGACATGACACAAAACTAAAGTCATTTCAAATGGCAACTTTCTGGCTTTAAGAAACACTATAAGAAATCAAGAAAAAAAGATTGTGGCAGTCAGTAACAGTTACTTTTTTAGACCAAGCAGAGGAAAAAAATATGGAATCACTCAATTCTGAGGAAAAAATTATGGAATCACCCTGTAAATTTTCATCCCCAAAACTAACACCTGCATCATATCAGATCTGCTCGTTAGTCTGCATCTAAAAAGGAGTGATCACACCTTGGAGAGCTGTTGCACCAAGTGGACTGACATGAATCATGGCTCCAACACGAGAGATGTCAATTGAAACAAAGGAGAGGATTATCAAACTCTTAAAAGAGGGTAAATCATCACGCAATGTTGCAAAATATGTTGGTTGTTCACAGTCAGCTGTGTCTAAACTCTGGACCAAATACAAACAACATGGGAAGGTTGTTAAAGGCAAACATACTGGTAGACCAAGGAAGACATCAAAGCGTCAAGACAGCAAACTTAAAGCAATATGTCTCAAAAATCGAAAAATGCACAACAAAACAAATGAGGAACGAATGCGAGGAAACTGGAGTCAACGTCTGTGACCAAACTGTAAGAAACTGCCTAAAGGAAATGGGATTTACATACAGAAAAGCTAAACAAAAGACATTATTAACACCTAAACAGAAAAAAAAACAAGGTTACAATGGGCTAAGGAAAAGCAATTGTGGACTGTGGATGACTGGATGAAAGTCATATTCAGTGATGAATCTCGAATCTGCATTGGGCAAGGTGATGATGCTGGAACTTTTGTTTGGTGCCGTTCCAATGAGATTTATATAGATGACTGCCTGAAGAGAACATGTAAATTTCCACAGTCATTGATGATATGGGGCTGCATGTCAGGTAAAGGCACTGGGGAGATGGCTGTCATTACATCATCAATAAATGCACAAGTTTACGTTGATATTTTGGACAATTGAAAGGATGTTTGGGGATGATGAAATCATTTTTCAAGATGATAGTGCATCTTGCCATAGAGCAAAAACTGTGAAAACATTCCTTGCAAAAAGACACATAGGGTCAATGTCATGGCATAGGGCCAATGTCAATGAGCAGATCTGATTTGATGCAGGTGTTAGTTTGGGGGATGAAAATTTACAGGGTGATTCCATAATTTATTCCTCAGAATTGAGTGATTCCATATTTTTTTCCTCTGCTTGGTCTAAAAAGTAACTGTTACTGACTGTCACAATCTTTTTTTCTTGATTTCTTATAGTGTTTCTTAAAGCCAGAAAGTTGACATTTGAAATGACTTTAGTTTTGTGTCATGTCTGTGATCTGCTTTTTTTCTACAAAATTAAACAACTGAATGAACATCCTCTGAGGCCGGTGATTCCATAATGTTTGCCAGGGGTTGTATTATTTTCTCCTTGTGTGAATCGTTTTAATATTTAATAGCATGTTACGGAATTCAAGAAGGAAACAATATTTATTTAAAAAAAAATAGCTGATATTTTCAGTCCCTCATAACTGTACCTTTTTCTCAGAAAAAAAAAATCATAAAGAAAAAAATCCATACCATCACCATCATTTTTTATTAGATCAATCAATCAATCTATTTTTTTATATAGCACAAATCACAACAAACAGTTGCCCCAAGGCGCTTTATATTGTAAGGCAAGGCCATACAATAATTATGTAAAACCCCAACGGTCAAAACGACCCCCTGTGAGCAAGCACTTGGCTACAGTGGGAAGGAAAAACTCCCTTTTAACAGGAAGAAACCTCCAGCAGAACCAGGCTCAGGGAGGGGCAGTCTTCTGCTGGGACTGGTTGGGGCTGAGGGAGAGAACCAGGAAAAAGACATGCTGTGGAGGGGAGCAGAGATCGATCACTAATGATTAAATGCAGAGTGGTGCATACAGAGCAAAAAGAGAAAGAAACAGTGCATCATGGGAACCCCCCAGCAGTCTACGTCTATAGCAGCATAACTAAGGGATGGTTTAGGGTCACCTGATCCAGCCCTAACTATAAGCTTTAGCAAAAAGGAAAGTTTTAAGCCTAATCTTAAAAGTAGAGAGGGTGTCTGACTCCCTGATCTGAATTGGGAGCTGGTTCCACAGGAGAGGAGCCTGAAAGCTGAAGGCTCTGCCTCCCATTCTACTCTTACAAACCCTAGGAACTACAAGTAAGCCTGCAGTCTGAGAGCGAAGCGCTCTATTGGGGTGATATGGTACTACGAGGTCCCTAAGATAAGTTGGGACCTGATTATTCAAAACCTTATAAGTAAGAAGAAGAATTTTAAATTCTATTCTAGAATTAACAGGAAGCCAATGAAGAGAGGCCAATATTGGTGAGATATGCTCTCTCCTTCTAGTCCCCGTCAGTACTCTAGCTGCAGCATTTTGAATTAACTGAAGGCTTTTTAGGGAACTTTTAGGACAACCTGATAATAATGAATTACAATAGTCCAGCCTAGAGGAAATAAATGCATGAATTAGTTTTTCAGCATCACTCTGAGACAAGACCTTTCTGATTTTAGAGATATTGCGTAAATGCAAAAAAGCAGTCCTACATATTTGTTTAATATGCGCTTTGAATGACATATCCTGATCAAAAATGACTCCAAGATTTCTCACAGTATTACTAGAGGTCAGGGTAATGCCATCCAGAGTAAGGATCTGGTTAGACACCATGTTTCTAAGATTTGTGGGGCCAAGTACAATAACTTCAGTTTTATCTGAGTTTAAAAGCAGGAAATTAGAGGTCATCCATGTCTTTATGTCTGTAAGACAATCCTGCAGTTTAGCTAATTGGTGTGTGTCCTCTGGCTTCATGGATAGATAAAGCTGGGTATCATCTGCATAACAATGAAAATTTAAGCAATACCGTCTAATAATACTGCCTAAGGGAAGCATGTATAAAGTGAATAAAATTGGTCCTAGCACAGAACCTTGTGGAACTCCATAATTAACTTTAGTCTGTGAAGAAGATTCCCCTTTTACATGAACAAATTGTAATCTATTAGACAAATATGATTCAAACCACCGCAGCGCAGTGCCTTTAATACCTATGGCATGCTCTAATCTCTGTAATAAAATTTTATGGTCAACAGTATCAAAAGCAGCACTGAGGTCTAACAGAACAAGCACAGAGATGAGTCCACTGTCCGAGGCCATAAGAAGATCATTTGTAACCTTCACTAATGCTGTTTCTGTACTATGATGAATTCTAAAACCTGACTGAAACTCTTCAAATAGACCATTCCTCTGCAGATGATCAGTTAGCTGTTTTACAACTACCCTTTCAAGAATTTTTGAGAGAAAAGGAAGGTTGGAGATTGGCCTATAATTTGCTAAAATAGCTGGGTCAAGTGATGGCTTTTTAAGTAATGGTTTAATTACTGCCATCTTAAAAGCCTGTGGTACATAGCCAACTAACAAAGATAGATTGATCATATTTAAGATCGAAGCATTAAATAATGGTAGGGCTTCCTTGAGCAGCCTGGTAGGAATGGGGTCTAATAAACATGTTGATGGTTTGGATGAAGTAACTAATGAAAATAACTCAGACAGAACAATCGGAGAGAAAGAGTCTAACCAAATACCGGCATCACTGAAAGCAGCCAAAGATAACGATAGGTCTTTGGGATGGTTATGAGTAATTTTTTCTCTAATAGTTAAAATTTTGTTAGCAAAGAAAGTCATGAAGTCATTACTAGTTAAATGTTAATGGAATACTCAGCTCAATAGAGCTCTGACTCTTTGTCAGCCTGGCTACAGTGCTGAAAAGAAACCTGGGGTTGTTCTTATTTTCTTCAATTAGTGATGAGTAGAAAGATGTCCTAGCTTTACGGAGGGCTTTTTTATAGAGCAACAGACTCTTTTTCCAGGCTAAGTGAAGATCTTCTAAATTAGTGAGACGCCATTTCCTCTCCAACTTACGGGTTATCTGCTTTAAGCTACGAGTTTGTGAGTTATACCACGGAGTCAGACACTTCTGATTTAAAGCTCTCTTTTTCAGAGGAGCTACAGCATCCAAAGTTGTCTTCAATGAGGATGTAAAACTATTGACGAGATACTCTCGTCAATTAGATCAAAGAGCTCGCAAAAAAGTATCATCTCCTGCCGAAATTGCCTGCACTATTTATTTATTTTTTACTACCTCCGCCAAGGAGGTTATGTTTTCGGTCAGGTTTGTTTGTTTGTTTGTCTGTCTTCTGTCAGCAGGATAACTCAAAAAGTTTTGAACGGATTTTGATGAAATTTTGTGGAGTTGTTGGAAATGACAAGAGGAACAAGTGATTAAATTTTAGTGGTGATCCGTATCCCAATCCGGATCCCGATGCTAACGCGTTAGCATGTCTATGGCATTTTCAATGTTAAAAGTTAACATTAAGCAGTTGCAGCTGTCATCACGTTCGGGTGCATTTGTTTTCAAATTGTAATATTTCTAAAATTTATTTTTGTTTATATATTAATAATCTAATGATTATTATATACAATTTTAGAGAAACAGACAAAAAGAAATAGATCACTGTGCCAAGGAGGGAATCTCTTTAGGGTCAGTGACCCTATGGCCTTGTTTAGAGAAGTGTTTCAGAAATGTTAAAAAATTCATATATTTGCAGTTTAGTTGAATAATAAATTGAATTTTGTCTCTTATTTGTTTTTGTCTATAAGCACATGCAATATCAATATCAGTGCTCAGATGACAGTAGCTTCTGGGAAAGGTGCAAGTTGCAATAAACTGTGATGCTAAGGATACATGCTATCCAGTCACAGCAGATGAAACTTTTTTTACTACTGAGCAAACATTGTTAGACTTTTTTAGGTTCAATGATTCCACGGCGTGGAGATGTTATGGTGTCAGTGACCCCATGGCCTTGGCGGAGGTTTGCACTCTCTGATTGCTTCTAGTAATCATTCTGTTTTCTGAACTCTGCCAATATTGTCACTGTTGTCAGACTGAAGGTTTTCCACCAAGTTTCTTCTCCCTCATTGTGGTCTAAATAAGACTCAAAGTACCCATAAAGCTGTGAACCCCACAGGTTATTCAGGCACACGTTCAGACTGGACTTAGAAAAACCAGCATCACACTAGAACAAAAATTGTCCGAAAACAGCTCAACCTCTGCTGTGTTTACAATTGATTTGGACTTGAATCAGCAGGTGCTGTTCCAGTGATGACGTAGCAACAATATGGAGTTGGCTGAGGACTGAATAGGACTGAAATAGAGCGCAGGTTTCAGATAACTATAGTTTATCCGACTTTTATTGTTCAGGATTTTTAAAAATATCAACATTTCATCATTTTTGGTCATTATTTGTGCACATTGTTTGGTGTCACCTACACTTTAAGGTACGAAGTTCAAAGATCAAGAACCAGGAAAGTTTAATTACCCTGCATGTCGGCAAAGCAGTGAACCGTATTTTCCACCAAAACTGGTGGGATAAATACTGAGCTGAGATCTTGAGATGATTGACTTTTGGGAATACTGGACAAAACTAAAGATCAACAAAAATCTTGTGTTTACCTCCACAACCAACGGGGTTAGAGATGAGTTAAAATTTATATTGATCAACAAATTATTTGTGATTGATTAGTAACAAGAATTATTGGACATGGATATAGCTCAGTGTGTAGGGATGGTGTCATTCCCCTGATGTCTTTCATTCCAAATGCAACATATTTTCTGGCCAACTTTGCAGAGAGACCAAAATTGCATGCCCTCCTTGGTCGTGGTCATTTGAGCAAAACTTTCGACAGGCAGGTGGAAAGAAGCACCCCTTGAGAATTACAAAGTATTTAACGAACAATGTGACCCCGGTCTGCTGGCCATAAGGTTTTCAGTTAGACTTTAAGATGAGAGGACTGAGCTCCTGCTGTGCCAGCATCTGCTCCCTGACACGCACACACACATACACACACACACACACACACACACACACACACACACACACACACACACACACACACACACACACACACACACACACACACACACAGAACCAAAGAGTCTCTGTATTTGCTTACAGATTCAAAAAATCGTGCAGTTCTTTGTAATAAAGTGTGTCAGTGATGAGTTCAAGAAAGGGCAACACAACTTCAGGAAGGGCAGCAGAAAGAAAACTTGTTTTGAAAAAGACTTCTATCAGGGTAAATGCCTGGAAGAGAACAATTTTTCATGTTAACACACAAAACTGCATTATACTTACTGTGTCAGCTAGGGTATGTATATATGTGTATGTGTACTTTTTTCAGGGGTTAATCAACACACTAAGGTAATGCTGCATTCATTCAAGGTAGAGCCATGAACTATAATGTTCAATGAGGCCTGTCACAAATCATTTCCTCTGTGTGTTCACGACCTTGATGGGCCTTTAGTTATTTTTGGATGTCAACTTAGTGTTTTTGTGCTGTCAACAGTCACACCTGGTCCTACACTTCCACTTCGACCCCCTGTGTAGAAGTTCCTGTATCACTTAACCCAGCGTCAGCTGTTCACCGTAGTTGTGTTTTCTGACTGTCAGTTTTTGACAGTTGTTTTTTTTTTTGTTGTTGTTGTTGTTTATCACCTTGGGTGTTGTAGCATTTTGAATTTTTGGTCACCGTGGATCTTTGATGTCACTTTTTCTGACAGACTTTGAGAACATTTTTGGTTTTGTCATTTTAAGTCACCTTTGAATGAAGATTTATTGTCATTACAACAAGTGCAACAAAATTATCTTCACACCCAATTACCTCAGAAATACAGCAATTAATCCACAATTATTACTGGTTGTGTTGGGAAAGTGTAGTGACATGGACCCACAACAGGGGGCGTAAATGATCGGACAATGAAAGAGTCGAATATGAACACTTTACTGTTGTGAAAGAGCACAACAAAAACACAGAGGATTACAGAATTTGAGCAAACAGTCAATCCACAAAGGTGATGTGTGGGCAGGCTCGAGGATAGAAGACGTCTGTCCTGAGAAGAACCGGAACCACACAATTTCCTCCGCCACCGAACCAGGTGGCCACCGTCTCCGAGTGTCGGATCTGGTACTGCTGGCGAGGAGTAAAAACAGTCAGATGTGGGTGCGTGCACACCCAGTAACAACAATGGTGGGAATTCCACCTCCACCTCTAACACACACTCGTGCAGCTCCTGTCTAACTACTTATCTGGTTGGGGTGTGAAGCGAAGCCGTCGCTGATCACACCAAACGCTAATCTCTCAGATAAGGAACACCACAGGAAAGCGGCTGCAAAAAGAGTTCAGACTAAGACACAGTTTAGTGTTAAGGCTGGGAATATTACCTTCACAGGTAGATGATATCTCTGCAGTGAGGTGGAGATGACGTCCGGTTTTTATGGAGTGGAATGGTGAAGTGTAGATGGATGACAGCTGTCATGAGATAATGAGTGACAGCTGTCACCCCCGGCTGTGTCCGTGGTGGCAGCGCCCTCTCGTGCCTGAAGCCCGCACTTAAGGCAGGGCGCCCTCTGGTGGTGGGCCAGCAGTACCTCCTCTTCTGGCGGCCCATACAACAGGTTGAACGTAATAATGTCACACATCAGAATGAAAACAACTGCACATATACATTTGATTTGTTTACGTATGCTAAACTTTGTAACAGCACATCATCCGAATTGAGGCAAAGTGAGTGTAGGCTGCAGCAGAGTTAGGAATTTTACAGAATGCAACAAAAGGACATAGTATATTGCAATGTTTCAGAAATTAGACAAACTGTTTAAAGGAAGACCTTTGAGACAGATGTTACAGTTTGGACACGAATTGAGTTGTGGATCACAAACAGCAGGCTGGGTGGCAAAAGAACAGGATTTATTATACAATGGAGTGGGAAAATATGCAGAGGAATTTGAGCAATATTGAGGAGACCCTGGCACTTGGAGACCCTGGCTGGGCAGCTGTAGAAACAGGGAGCTGCAGCCCAATGGAACCAGAACCCAAGATGGAGCAAACCAGGAAGATGAGGGGTGTGGAGATCCAGAGCCATGGAGATCCTGCAGAGCCGTCGAGGAAGGTAATTGCAGATGAGGAGCACAGACAGGTGAGTGCGTGCCACTGTTAAAGGAGATTTTTTTAATGAAAGACGTGCGGACGGATTGGCGTGTCGGCTCGCAGCCGGCGCAGAGCGCCCGCCACAGGAAAAACACCTCTGTGGGAAGCCTTAAGGACAAGTTGGAACATGCCCCGCTGTTAAACAATTTCTCAGATACTCAACTGAAAGCCAACAAAAGCCGCCTGGATTTTACAAATGGTTATCAACACGGAGGTGTTTTTCCTGTGGCGGGCGCGCTGCCCCGGCTGCGAGCCGACGCGCCAATCTGTCCGCACGTCTTTCATTAAAAAAATCTCCTTTAACACTGGAATGTCCGGATAAACTGCTGATCCCGACCTCTTCTGAAAGTTCTCTGTTCTCTCACGACATCCTGGGTCAACAGAGGCTTAAATTTGGAGGTTTTCAGCTTGAAACAGGATGACAACGTCGCCTTGGAGCGCTGCGCGACGTCCCGCTCCGTGGGAAGTCCTTACAGCGATAGAAACAATCCAAAATCTCTCATCAGCCGTTAAAGTTTTCACCGAAAACCAGCTTAATTTGTCGAATGGTATCCACTCGGATGTGCCTCACAGTTTTGGAAAAAATTTTGATGAAGCACAGCGCCAGTCTCTCAGCAACTTCTCAGACAATGAAAATCCGACGAGGGGGCTGGACCACTCCTCCCACAAGGCGTGCTCACAGGCAAATGACGTCACCGACGGGAGTGGAAGAACTCACGTATGCGCACGAAGGTTCAAGCTTGGCTGACGTAAAAACATATGAATCAAATCCATATAGTTTTTTTAAAAAATTAAAAGGTAGGATAGTTTTCTAATAGACCTCGTATATATATATATATATATATATATATATATATATATATATATATATATATATATATATATTTTTTTTTTTTTTTTTTTTACCTCATTTTCTTATTTTATTGTATTGTTACAAGTATTATTATTATTGCTTATCTTTGCACATGCTGTTTGATGCACATTTTCCTCTACTCGCACTCATCTTGTGTGTTTTTTAAGAGCTGACGTAACGTGAATTTCTCCACTGTGAGATCAATAAAGTCTTATCTTATCTTAAATGTACAGCAAATGGGCTTTTCAAAATGAAATTCAAATGTCCAGAAAATCCACAATCCACATCAGATGAGAATGACTGGGGCATGTTTGCTTAAGATATAATGTAAAATACACATTAAATGGGATTTTCAATGTTAAATTTAAATGGACACAAAATCTGTAACCTAGATCAGATCTGGATCAAACATTGACAATCGATAAAGGATACCATCCTACATAACACTCTCAAATATGAAAGAAATTTGATCTTTTTTGACAGAGTTATGAATTTTTGAAAATCCGTTCAGTGTTAAAGATAGGGATTTTTCCAATTTTCCAAAGTTTTTCCTGACTTTGACCTTTGACATAAGAACTTGAAAATTGAATTCCTTCTTGTCTATCAGGATATGAATCTTCAGTAAAAATTTCATAATGATATATGAAAGATTGTCTGTCTGTTTGTTTGTTTGTAAACAGCCTGTAACCCACAAACACAAACAAACAGGAGCGAAAACATAACTTCTTCCAAGTTCGTTGGCGGAGGTAAAATTGTGAACCAAACATAAAGTTCAAGTGGATTTAATTTCACAAATTTAAAATTCAATCAATTTATTATGTTAAAATGGAACCCTGGGGTGGTTCATGATATTTATGTAGATCAATTCAGGGGTCTGTATATTGATCCAGTCATATCTGCTACTTTAAAATAGATTTTCAATTTGTACTGATTAAATGTTACACCCCCAGGTGCAGAAGACTTTGATTCTCTTCATGACTTAATTTTAAAAGGAGAGTTAACAAATGTTTGCCTGACTGCATGGTTAAATGAACACATGGTTAACTTTATCTGTAGCTGCTATTTGATGATAAATTTGTGCTCACAAACTAAACTCTGTTTTCCATGTCCCCTGCTGATAAGTGTTGCTCAGCACCAATTTCACAGAGTGGTTCCTCTAAATTACCTGTAACACAGAAAGAAGCAGAGGTTGTTTCTGTTGTCAGAAACATGGTCACATGAATCTAAATTGCCGGCAGCGAAGCTTTAACAGCAGCTGCAGCGTTTCAGTGCTGCAGCAGAAAGACAAAGCGTTCATGGTCTCAGACAATTTAAATTCTAGTTCATTTTATTTTTATATATATATATATATATATATATATATATATATATATATATATATATATTTATATATATATATATATCACCAAATCACAACAGAGTTGCTTCAAGGTGCTTCACACAAGTAAGGTCTAACCTTACCAACCCCCAGAGCAACAGTGGTAAGGAAAAACTCCCTCTGAGGAAGAAACCTCAAGCAGACCAGACTCAAAGGGGTGACCCTCTGCTTGGGCCATGTTACAAACATAAATTACAGAACAATTCACAAAATGAATATACAGAAAATGCTGTTGGTGCACAGGACAGGTGGGTCGCCAGCACAAATACAACTCCCATCTCTTGATGGAGTTGCACCTTAAACAAAGAGAAAAAACAGAATCAGGCATCAGAAAGACAAAAAAATACAGTATAATTTGTCAGCATTAAACAAGAAAAACAGAAGAAATACTAAGGTGATCGCCGGCCTCTAGCCCTAAACTTCACTAAAGACCCAGAATTTATGTAAAGTTGAGGCCGCGGCACGCTCCGTTTACTAATAAAATGAATTAAAAGAGTAAAAAGCGTAAAACAAAGCTATACCAGTATGCTAGCCATACGAAAGGGAAAACAGTTGTGTCTTAAGTCTGGACTTGAAAGTCTGCACAGAATCTGACTGTTTTATTGATGCAGGGAGATCATTCCACAGAACAGGGACACAATAAGAGAAAGCTCTACGACCTGCAGACTTCTTATTCGCCCTCGGGACACAAAGTAGTCTTGCACCCTGAGAACGCAAAGCCTGGGCCGGTACATAAGGTTTAATTAGGTCAGCTAAGTAGGGAGGTGCCAGTCCGTGAACAATTTTATAGACTAGTAGCATAACCTTAAAATCTGATCTCAGTGAAGGCAGTGAAGGGATGCCAAAATGGGTGTAATGTGGCCGAACTTTCTGTTTCGTGTCAAAAGTCTGGCTGCAGCATTTTGAACCAATTGGATATCCCTAATGCTAGACTACAGGAAACCAGAAAATAGAACATTGCAGTAGTCCAATCTAGAAGAGATAAATGCATGGATCAGGGTCTCAGCATTAGCCATAGATAGGACGGGATAAATCTTCCCTATATTTTGCAGGTGGAAGAAAGCAGTCCTCGTAATATTTATAATGTGGAGGTCAAAGGACAATGTAGGATAAAAAATTACCCCAAGGTTCCTCACTTTCTCTGTGTGATGTATGACACATGAGCCTTGGCTGAGCTAAGAAGCTTTCTAAGAAGAAATGGTTTGAGAGAGGGGTCAAGGAGGCATTCTTTGTGAAACATTTGAAACCTAGCCTTAACCGGGGAGGGGGTCTGAGACACGCTTTATCCCCCTTTTACAATGGGGTACTCAGGTCAAAGCAGTTTCAGTCTTTTGTTCATGGTAATGAGTCATTCACGTCATCAGCAGAGTCGTCAAGGGAGCCATCAGGAGAGGAACAGCTGCCCTGTCATTAGGAGGGTGTTAACTAGAGCACAATAGGTGCTAATTAGAGCTATTGTTTAGTCACCAGCCTATAGCAGTCTGCCTCTCGGTAGGAGGGGTCTGGTTAGGTTTAAAACTCCAGCTTTTGTGACTTCTTGATTATTCTTCTCTACAAGAGTCAAGACAGAAGTCAGACCACCAGAGCAAGAATTTTAGCTGAGAAAGCTTCTGCGATTTGAAGCGAAACGTCCTCGCATCAAGCAACCCAGTCCAGTCGAAGATTCAAGCTTCTCTACTCGGAAACCACCTGGACAACTGAGAGCCTACACAGAAACCTCACAGACAAATAATATTTTTTACTGGTCACTTCACAACTTGCAGTTCAAACATGTTTTTAAACAAACATGCTGAACATGAGATGAATATAGCAGTTACACACGTTACAGTGGCAGAAATCAACTCGATTTCACATTTCCAGAATGAACATTTGTCCAGGGTTTAGTGTTTCGCTCAGGCCTCATTTGAGGATGACTTCATGTCACAGTCGAACAGTGTTTGGTGGGAATTGTTACCACATAATTGTTACAACATATTTCTTGCTTTCTGATTCCTTTATTTAGGCTGCTTAATTCATGTTTGCAGTGAGGCATGATATTATAGTTATCCAGGGTAAAACATGTACATTGTACACAATATAATTGTAAGACCTGGATACAATCATTTCTGTATGTAAAATGCAACATACTCATTCTGGTAAAAAATAAATAAAAAAGCATCAGTGATCATTGTGTATAATTTAATGTAATCACATTATACATTCAAGTATTGCCAATTAAGTTAACAAATTTCTAGCATAAGTGTTTGGTTCCTTCGTGGTTAAAGGTAAAGCCAGAGCAGGTTTATCAGCTCAGAGAAATGCTGTCTCACAAAACTACTGGGTCAGAATGTCTGAAACACTATACTGCTTTATTTTAAAACGTCTGACCAACATTATCAGAGGATACAATTCAAATGAATTCATTTTATTTAAAGTCGTTTTTGTACATAGATCTATTTACTATTAAATTATTTGGTTAAGAATATGCTTGCTGCTTCACAGTTGATTGCAGTGCTGCTCACGAACCAGTTGGTGGCAGTAGTGCACCGAGTTGGGTTAAAACCCGCTGTTTAACAGAGCAGAATAAGAAGACTTAGCTGAGTTACAGCACTCAACTCCGTTCTGTTTTAGCAAATAGAAGTTTGTGTTCCAAAAGTTAATTCGCCTGTTCAGTCTCTATATTGTGATTAAGAGACCACTGAGAGCAGAAGAGGAGACTAACGCTGGACGCTCGTCGACTGGGATTCCTCACAAAGAACCACCACATAGCTACCCACGAGGTAGCAGCTAGCTTCAAATGGTTGGGCCTTTGTGCCGTGATATCGACGCTGTGAATATCAAAAGAAGGTAACGGAACCTGATGTGAGCACATTCATTTTAGCCAGAAATAACAAAACTTGCTTGAAGCTTGATTATGCCAGCCATAGATTAATGGGAACCAAACCAACACATTTTTTGACTAGCATGGAGCTAACGTTAGCCACAGAGAGGCACAGGCCTAATTAATATTTTGACTAAAACATGACTAAAATATATACTCTCTTTTATTAGGTGTTGACGCATTTGAAGTTTAAGTAATGTCAGTGCCCAGAAAGAGACTTTATGAAGATAAGCTTGTGATAATATTTTTGGATTATTGCTTGTTTCCCCCCCCAACATCAATCATGTCGGCTGCCACAAGAGTTGTTGAATCATGTCGGCTGATATAAGAGTTGTTGAATCAGTGAATCCTACATCTGATCAGTGGGTTGAGTGTCTGCCTGCAGTTGATTCACATCAGCCCGATTATCCCGAGGTTTGTACTATAATGGTTAAATAAGATTGTATAGTGTCTTGTGCCAGTAGATTCTAAAATTCATGTTCAGCAAGCAAAATATTCAAACATTTCTGGCAAGAAATACTCTGTTCTATTTGGGATATAATCTGAAAATAGAGTAAAATCTGTCAGTAATGAAGATGTATATGCTAACTTTCCTTCCTTAAAGAAATAATTTACAGGCCCTGTTACTCAATAAACTTATTTATTTATTGCTGATATAAAGTTTCAGAATTTCTTATATAAAAAATTCTGTGTCCCTTGCATAATGTTTAATTTGCATAGTGTGTGCATACTGTCTATGGTACCATACACTTGAAACATAAGGACTTATGCATTTGAGATTTCACATTTTTCTGGGGGACAACCACCAGACCCCGCCAGGGCCTTTTCAAGATCTTTCAAGTTTTTTTTTTTTTTTTTTTTTCCATAGCTCACTTTAATCACTCGGTTGTAACATGTGGAACTATAAACATTTTGTGTTCCAGGAGAAGCAGAATGACATCATTCACAGTATCGAACAGCTGAATGACAAAGTTGATGCACTACATCCTTGGACCATCCCTGAAAGTGTCGGTTCCCAGACATACCAGGAGAGAGAACAATGTGGACGCTGCTGACACGATTATCCGAAGGTTGGCCAGCTAAACCAGAAGTGTGTGCTTGAGCCAATTACAAGCAGTGCCTGGAAGTAATGGGGCTTCCAGTAAAGTCACTCAAAGAAGTGAGTTAGTGTTTTCTGTTTGTTAGATCCTCATCACTTCAATAAAGTTTTGCCTTTTTTTTTTTTTTTTTACACAGTGTATTATAAACATGCTGTATTTATGGAAACTAGTAACTAAAGGGCCTTTCACATTGCATGCTTTATACGCGTCAGGCAACAACTCCCAATGTGCCGTCAGTCACGTTGTGTCAACGCCTCCCTACACCCTGACGCGAAGCGTGCAGCAGGGGGGCGGAGATTTTCACTCTGATTCTTTTTTTTCCATAGGAAAGCTGAATGATCGCCATGTTGTATATGTGTTGAACCAAGAAAAAGCTTTAATATAGCAATTTGATTTCACAATCAAATAAATTTTTGGGTTAAACATTTGCAAGGATTTTTCTTCAGAAAACTGCTCTGTATAAATGAGCAGTCCTGTGACACGTTTGTTTTGTAGAGATCAGTGGTTTCTTCCACGAGTCTTCCATGTTTGGACCCAACACGTTTCTATTGGACAGTGCGAAGCTTTGTCACAGTTCAGAGTGCCAAAAGTTGGATTGGGTTGAACTTTGAACGTCATTCTGTTGACCAGCAGGAATGCGCACACTCCTGGTAGAAGCATCTGTTTAGCTCAGCTTTTGACGCGACACTTCTAACGGCTGTAAAAAGCTACGTGTTTCATTGAAAATAATGCTTTTTAGGCTGATTTGTGATGCCTCTGACACTTCCAAGCATGCGGTGTGAAAGGCCCTTTACACAAATAGCGTTGGGTACAGAGGATTAATCATTTTTGTCTGATCTGCTTTCACCTGTGTGGTATACCTCGCTGATAACTAACCTGAGAAAAATTCTGCAAGCAAATAAACAGCTTGTTAAAAATATAGGGCCTGTCCAATAAGGAGTTGAGTTGAATACCAGTTATGACCATGCTGCTCACATTATACAGTAACTGAACAGGAAAGTATATATAATTGCTTATGACTAACAATGGAAATGTTCAACTTGCAGCTCAAGAGTGTTAATGACAGACTTGATGGCGAGAACAAGTGAACCAGGCACCAGAGGAATGCCCTAATTAATGCCTTGACTGCATACACCCCTGGAATGGAACAAGAATACGGTAACAAGCATTGTCAGGGGCTGCTTGTACGCTACGGCTCCCATTTATCTTTGGCAATGCTTCAGCAGTCAGGGCAAGTCAGGAACCGTCAAAGTTAGCCTTGCCAGGGACGTGCCACAAATTTACAGAGTTGTTATGGAGGCTGCAATAAATATCACAATCATCATTTATACAATTGTGCCATAATCCGAAGATGTCCTGTCCAAGCAGAAGAATTATAGACGGGACCATCCTGAACTTCTTCCTGACCCAGATTACAGGTTTGAGAAACTAACAATCTTGCAAATCTGTCTTTTTGTGGGGGGGTGGGTGTTGAGACACCCAGTCACAGTAGAGAGGCACCGTGACATCTGGTCTCTCTCTGGCTGCTAATGCAACATGGTAGAATCCGCTCCAAAACAGATTAATTTCCATGTAAATCTGACATGTCTATCATATATTATGTAAAAGCTACTGAAAAACACTTCGAAAACGGAAAACGCTGTTTTCACAACTTGATAACACAAGACATCTCGCAGACATCAGTGTGCACACACATCCTGCAGTCGATGGTAACCTCCACATTTTTCAGAAGCTCATGCATGTGCACACGCATGATCTCCTTTGGATGCCATTAAAATGTCATTGAGTTTATCCAACCAATATAAACATACAGAGGCGAATATATTAGAGATACACAGATAACACAATAAAGGGCATATATATATATATTTTTTTTTGGGGGGGGGGGGGGGGGATTTGATCATTTATTTAGTCCCCATGGGGGCAATTCAGGTGCAGTCAGCAGTAAAAATTACATTCATAAAACCACATCATACAAATACATAAAAACACAGCAGAATAAATATATAAAACAAGAGCCCAGAAATAAGGTGTGAGTCAGTATAGACTTAAGTGCAGCAGTGAGTCCTTAGGTGTTATTTAGGAGAGCAATGGCTGTGGGAATAACAGTTTTTTAGTCTGTTGGTTCTGCATCTGGGCATTACCAGGCGTCTGCCCGAGGGCAGAAACTTAAATTGTGGGTGCAGAGGGTGTGCAGAATCGGCCATAATTTTCCTGGCTTTTGACACAACCTTTGTTTTAAAAAGGTCCATAATGTCCGTGCACTGAGTTCCCACAATTTTACCACATTCCTTGACAATATTACAAAGACGATTGCGATTCTTAAGGTTCAATAGGTTAAGCCAACACAGGAAGGAAAAGGTTAACAGACTCCACAAAGCAACTGTAGAACATTTTCATGAAGACACCATCTACATTATTATTCCTAAGTTTTCGCAGAAAGTGCATTCTCTGATGAGCCTTACTGCTTAGCATTGTGTTTATATTTCATAATATCAAAGCTTATGAGCAGATTAGTAGCAGCATTTAATTTGCCTTGTACATGGAATATTTTTGATAAAATTTTATTTCCGGAGAAACTTTTTCTCTGGTGATCAAACATTAAATTAATATTTTTTTTTATTATTTTTGTATATTTTGTATCATGAATTTCCTCAGGAAAGTTTATTGTAATGTTTGTGTTAAAACTGTTCAATTTTGCTTTAAAAATTGTGTTCAATTATATTGTTGTATCTGACTGTCATACTTCTATGTGATTAAAAACTCAGTGTTTTGTCATGTGAATTTCCTCAGGAAATTTATTGATTGTAATGTGTTTGTGTTAAACTGTTCAGTTTCGCTCTTAAAAATGTGTTCAGCAAGTTGCATTGCCGTATCTGACTAATGTCATACTGAGTCTTCAAATCTGTGATTAAAAACTTTATATTAATATTTTTTCATAGGAATTTTCTCGGGGAATTTGAGTTTGTTTTAAAACTGTCCACAGTTTTGCTCTTAAATATAAAGTATTAACTGTATGTAGATGTAAGCTGAATTTATTTTTGCTCCTAAAATGTGTAGTTGGTTGTAGATCAATAGATGAATGTTTTTTAGGTTTCATTATTATTTCTCGAAGATTTATTCTTTTGTCTGAACATCTTTTGGAGTAGTGTCAGTGGTATGCAATGTAAGAAATCTTTTGTAAAGTTGAAAATTTTTCATTTTATGTGCTTTTTTATTTTTGAGCATGATGTTTAATTCTGTAAAGATGAATTCCATCATTAAATCTGTAAGTGATTTCAAAAGTTTCTGCATTATTGATTTTATTTGTGAATTCCATGAATACATTGTAAGTTACTATTTGAATAAAACCTGTTGAATTTTAAAACATTTATAAAGTTTGTTTTACATCATTTTTAGTTCTCAATAGGAAAACCACAAAAAAATTGTAGATATATTGAGCAGGAACATTGCACGGACATCATATGAACAAAGAATGAGGACAGGTAATGTTAGCATTCAAACATTCTACAAATGTTCATTTAATGTTCTGGTTCAACTGTTCACATGATGTTTGTATAATGTTCATTGAATGTTTGCATGCAAACATTACCTGTCCTCATTCTTAGTTCATATGTTCATCCAATGTTCATGCCACGTTTGCAAACGTTCAATGAACATTCAAAGAATGTTCAGTTTCCAGGTGGGTATTAAGTTTGCAAAGCATATCCCTCTATGATTTTTATGGACACATCTACGGAAGCAGGCCACAGTCTCAACTTGTTGAATTTCCCTCCCTGGCAGATAAACTGCATTATCACCATAAAGGATTTTCTGCACTAATTTCCCTGCTAAGATAACGGATTCCACATCCACATATGTCATAAGCCTTGCAGGGTCTCTAATCACCTGCTCCGTGGCCTGCTGTAAATTCCTAATGTTACCCTCCCTGTAGAGCTCTATCTATGTTCGCAGACAAGATGGCGGCACCTTCCCTAGTAGGGTGGAGGCCTTCCAGCATCAGCAAACCACGGCGGCCCCAGAACTAAGGCCAATTATCAATAAAGCTAAAGCCTTGCTGTCTACAAAATTGCGCTAGCCACCTATTTAATGAAGGGAGGGGACCAGAGACTATTAATCGATGCTGACACATCTTTCTGGCAAGGTCACAAGTCCTCTCTATGTCCATTTTTGTGACCTCTGAGTGCTTCATCCTGACATCATTGGTGACGACGTGAATAACTATGTGACTATCTCATGTCATGTTCCTTAGTCTGTCTTCCCTTCTGCCGCGTCAGTACCCTAAGATGGGATGCAGTGTCGGGGGCTATGGCCCCAGGAATACATTTAACGTCAGCCGGCATCTGTAACCTGACTTTGCAGGTGATACAATCCCCTATCACTAAAGTCCAGTGTTTCAGCCTGGAGACAGAAGTGAAAGTCACTTGTGGGCTCAGAGAATTCACATCAGGCAATTCCAAGGGGGAGAACCGATTCACAGTTCACAGTGGCGAGTGTGATCAGGATACCACAACCTGGCACCAAGCCTGCCGGGGCTTCCTTCGCCTAGCCACAGTCCGAAAACAGTCCTCTACAGCCGGCGTTTCTAGGCCGATGCTAATGGGCTTGCTGGCCCACCCAACACTAACCTCATCTGGAGTGCCTGTAACATCTAACTCCACTGAGCTAAGAAGCTGCTGTAACTTACAGACACGGCTCTCTAAGAGAGCCACCCTATCTTCCAACATCATGCAGGATTTACGGAGGGGGTAAAGTAGGTAAAGCAGGTTACTTTTTGCACTAAGAAATTCAAGAGTATAACCAAGCAAGCACGAACTAACCAATAATGGATAAGCTAACCACTTCTAAGGGTCACACAGGATTCACACAGATGTAAATAAATGAATTAAAATACACAGCAGTTACACTGAAAAAGTAGCAGAAGTATTACACTTGGAAAAAAATAACCTCCTACAAGTAAACCACTCCTAAGATTAACACAAGAGTAAAGTACTAAGCTAAAATTCACAACAGTTATACTAAAAACTAACAGAAGTATTAAAAAAACAGGGGGGGGGGGGTTCAAACTAGCTAACGCAAGCTAGTGTTCCACCTCCTGCTGTTGCCCCTGATGTTTGGTAAAATGCACGAGACGAGAGCCGCGTGAAGCCACACATCTGACTCTCTCCATCTCCTCCTCCTCTCTGTGCCACTCCATGGCACAGAGCCCAACTAAGCATGCAGTCACAAAGTTTTTCTGCTGTGGATTTTGAGGAGCAAACTGGAACGATCTGAATGGTTTAGCAGCTGATGGATGAATATGGGCATGTGTCTGGAGACAATTTGCCTCATTCACAATGTGACAGAATGTAACGATGCTCTGTTATGCACAGTAACACGGAATAGCATGCAACAGCGCAGAACATTAATTCTTGACCGTGTGTAATGTTCCTGATAATTTGCCAGGTACAT
The DNA here is from genome assembly GCF_902500255.1 of Thalassophryne amazonica. Classification (NCBI taxonomy): domain Eukaryota; kingdom Metazoa; phylum Chordata; class Actinopteri; order Batrachoidiformes; family Batrachoididae; genus Thalassophryne; species Thalassophryne amazonica. Next base: position 96,676,481 of record NC_047113.1, on the reverse strand, counting down.
GTGCCATTAATCGTAATGTGTGGTAACAGGGTGCAGCAGTTCCTGAGGACACCTGATGCCACTGCCCCGAATCATCACATTTGTGATCAGCGGCCAAGAAAGTATAGTTCGTGGCATTCGTGACTTGTCGTTATGTGTAAACGCAGCATTAGGGCCCCTTCGCACATAGTAGGAATAAGTACAAATCAGGGTGAATCACAGTGGAACAGCTCGTATGAGTGAACCATGAAAACATCGAGCCGATGGACAGGCGTGAACGATGCCACTGCGACGGTTTCGTGCATGCAGAAACAGAGTGTGAGCAGCTGTGTGATGTGGGCACACTGTAGGGAGGCCACTGATGATTCAACATGATTCATAACGTGTTCTTAGGGCCACAGGTCTGTAGTCATTAAGTGTGCTGGTGTTCTTGTTCTTGGACACAGGGACTAGACACGAGGATTTCCACCGAACTGGAACAGTCATCTGGCTCAGACTCAAATACACTAATGATTGAAAAATATAATGAATGACCCAGAAAACAAACAAAAATCCTTGCAGTTTTTGGATTCTCTTTTAGATTCTGAAGCCCCTGAAAATATTTTTAGTTGCTGGGGTCACAAGGTTCACACTAATATACACTCTTTTTAATAATCCTCTTTAGTTACGATGCTTTTCGGAAACGCCTAGGTTTGTGCAAATGATTTTACGGAAGGAAGGAAAGATCTAAAACAATCTCTTCCTTTCATACTTTCAGACACTGACTGTAAATATCACATCTGACGTTGTCTGCCACACTACAAATCACCCCAATTAAAAAAAACAGAGATTTTGTTGCTCACATACTCAGTTATCAGTGTGTGTGATTTGATTTGTCAACACATTTTCCACCCATCTCTGTTAATGCTCACACACTCATGCAGTAATGACTTACAGGCCTGTTGGAGCGGCGCGCCGACGTCTCTCTGGTGAAACGTGCTGATAAATTTACAAAGTAAGCAATAATGGATGAGTAGTTTAGACTGGGTGATTAGGCTAATGTGCTTTTAAATGGCAGGAGGGAGCTTCTTTTGTTAAGGTTTGCAGAATTAGTGCAGCCGAGTCAACAAGGAGTCCAGCGCCTCGCTTTTCTAAGAAATAATGAAAAGACAGCATGCAGAGGCTGCAGGTATGATGATAATAGATCAGATCACTTGCTGGGATGCGTCTTTGATAAAAAAGATGTGGAATTTCAGCTGAGTTTGCTCAAACGAACATGGAAGACTGAAGCTTAGAGACGATCTGGTTTCTTTTATGAAAATCCTCCATATCGCCATGAAGCTGAAGCTGGTGATGCAACAGAAAAAAGTTGCCCTGTATAGTTTCTCCAATCACAGTCACAGAAGCCTATAAGTTGTTCACAGTCATCTCAGTGTCTTGGTGGCATCACTCACCCGTCTCCTTGCATGGTCATTTTTTGAGAAATGCAATGTAATGTTAATCACCATGTCAGAAAACAGCTGGTACCCACAGGAGGTGTGTGGAAATGACCCTGCTACATGTAGGCAGGTTTTTTGTTTTTGTTTTTTACAGCTGTAAAACAGGAGAAGCAAGAGCAATCAGAGATTCCTGGCGTCCACCAATCCGGATCTGGATCACCTCCAGACTTTAGTGGTCTTCCATGCCCTAATGTCTATCTATGGTGCAAAGTTGATGAGAATCCGTGAAGTAGTTTTGTCAAATTCCTTAAAAGTCTACAAAGGGAAATCCTGAGCCAGAATCCAGATGCGGATCACCTCCAAAATTCAGTGGAGTTTTTCATGCCCTAATGTCTATCTGTGGTGCAAATTTTGTGAGAATTTGTGATGTCGTTTTGATGTAATCCTTCAAAGCCTATATAAAGTGAAATCTTAATCCAGAATCTGGATCCTAATCTGGATCACATCCAAAATTTAATAGAGTCTTCTATGGCCGAATATCTATCTGTGGTGAAATTTTCGTCAAACTCCATGCAGTAGTTTTGATGTAATCCTGCTAATAGACAGACAAATCAATCAATAAATAAACGCCAGTGATTTTATTACGTCCTTGGTGGATGTAATAGTAACTTGTTGCTGTTCGTGTCGTTGGAATTACCAGAATTACTTCATGTATTTTGAATAATTAATCATATCCTTTGTCTTGCAAATGACAAACAATTGTCAGTCTCTGTGTTTTGTTCCTTTCAACCCATTTACCACAAAAGGGACAAATTCCATAAAAATGAAACAATGAAAAAAAGTGAGATATGTATCCACAACTCAGCAGTGGAAATAATCCAAAAGGATGTCACTGATATAAGGTCTGTCTGAAGGAACTTTCTAATAATACTGGCCAGCTCTGTACTCGCTCACTTAACTGCTGACAACTGCTTTATACTCAGTCTTGTATAAAGTACCTCAAAGTGATACTTGAGTGAAAGTACAAGTATCTTACCAGAAGATTAATTCGGTAAAAATTAAAGTCTCCTTTAACCCTCTGGGGTCCGAGGGCATTTTTTGGACAGTTCACTCGCCTGGCATAAATGTTTTATTATTGCTGTTAACAGCTCTCCCTGCATCCCACAATCAAGTTTTATGTCTCTTTTTTTCAGGACAACCTGTGCTTTCAGAATATAGATGTTTTTGTTGTGTTTTATAAGTGTAATAAAGGTTTACAATCAAAAATAGTCAAGGAAACAATAAAGTGAAAAATAATTTTCCACACACATTTATTCAAAACACTGAGCAAACTATAATAAACAACTGTTTTGACACTTTATAAAGGTAATGTGAGGTCTTGTGTGAAAGACTCTACAACAAAAAGGTTCAAACAATAAGCACAAATGCACATTTTGAACAATACAACCCCTGGCAATAATTATGGAATCACTGGCCTCGGAGGATGTTCATTCAGTTGTTTAATTTTGTAGAAAAAAAAGCAGATCACAGACATGACACAAAACTAAAGTCATTTCAAATGGCAACTTTCTGGCTTTAAGAAACACTATAAGAAATCAGGAAAAAAAATTGTGGCAGTCAGTAACAGTTACTGTTTTAGACCAAGCAGAGGGAAAAAAATATGGACTCACTCAATTCTGAGGAATAAATTATGGAATCACCCTGTAAATTTTCATCCCCAAAACGAACACCTGCATCAAATCAGATCTGCTCATTAGTCTGCATCTAAAAAGGAGTGATCACACCTTGGAGAACTGTTGCACCAAGTGGACTGACATGAATCATGGCTCCAACACAAGAGATGTCAGTTGAAACAAAGGAGAGGATTATCAAACTATTAAAAGAGGGTAAATCATCACGCAATGTTGCAAAAGATGTTGGTTGTTCACAGTCAGCTGTGTCTAAACTCTGGACGAAATACAAACAACATGGGAAGGTTGTTAAAGGCAAACATACTGGTAGACCAAGGAAGACATCAAAGCGTCAAGACAGAAAATGTTGGGAAAGTGTCGTGACACGGACCCACAACAGGGGGCGTAATGAACGGACAATGGATAAGCCAAAAAGTAACAATTTAATGTTGTGAAGCGCACAACGAAGTACAGACAATAACAATAGTGCGGAATGTCAATCATACACAAGGTGGCGTGTGGCAGGCTCGAAGATAGAAGACATCTGGTGATAGAAGAGCCGGAACCCACACAGCTTCCACCACCAACGGATCTGAAGAACACCGGAGCCGCCAAGCCCTGCGCCCCAGGTGGCCACCGTCCTCAGCAGTCAGACCCGGTACTGCTGGCAGAGAACAGAAACAGTTTGATGAGTGTGAGTACACAGACTCAGTAATCCCACAGTCTGTGTTCAGTTAGGAGGGAGCACCTCCAACTCCAATCACACACTCGTACAGCTCCTGTGAAACCACTTATCTGGTTTGGGGTGTGAGGCGAAGTCGTCGCAGTCCACACCAAACGCCAATACCGCAGATAAGAACACTGTCACAGGAAAACGGCTGCATCTGAGATCAGACTATTACACAAGGTTTAGTTCAGCAGAGAAAATTACCTGTATGGTAGATGATTTCTCGGCAAGGAGGTGGAGTTGCAGTCCGGCCTTTATGGTGATGGTGATGGGTTGAATGAGTGACAGCTGGTGCTGATGAAGAGCGACAGCTGTCACTCCCAGTGGCTCCGGCGCCCTCTCGTGCTTGAAGCCCGCACTCCAAGCAGGGCGCCATCTGGTGGTGGTGGGCCAGCAGTACCTCCTCTTCAGCGGCCCACACAACAGAAAACTTAAAGCAATATGTCTCAAAAATCGAAAATGCACAACAAAACAAATGAGGAAGGAATGGGAGGAAACTGGAGTCAACGTCTGTGACCGAACTGTAAGAAACCGCCTAAAGGAAATGGGATTTACATACAGAAAAGTTAAAATAAAGCCATCATTAACACCTAAACAGAAACAAACAAGGTTACAATGGGCTAAGGAAAAGCAATCATGGACTGTGGATGACTGGATGAAAGTCATATTCAGTGATGAATCTCGAATCTGCATTGGGCAAGGTGATGATGCTGGAACTTTTGTTTGGTGCCGTTCCAATGAGATTTATAAAGATGACTGCCTGAAGAGAACATGTAAATTTCCACAGTCATTGATGATATGGGGCTGCATGTCAGGTAAAGGCACTGGGGAGATGGCTGTCATTACATCATCAATAAATGCACAAGTTTATGTTGATATTTTGGACACTTTTCTTATCCCATCAATTGAAAGGTTGTTTGGGGATGATGAAATCATTTTTCAAGATGATGATGCATCTTGCCATAGAGCAAAAACTGTGAAAACATTCCTTGCAAAAAGACACATAGGGTCAATGTCATGGACTGCAAATAGTCCAGATCTTAATCCAATTGAAAATCTTTGGTGGAAGTTGAAGAAAATGGTCCATGACAAGGCTCCAACCTGCAAAGCTGATCTGGCAACAGCAATCAGAGAAAGTTGGAGCCAGATTGATGAAGATTACTGTTTGTCACTCATTAAGTCCATGCCTCAGAGACTGCAAGCTGTTATAAAAGCCAGAGGTGGTGCAACAAAATACTAGTGATGTGTTGGAGCGTTTTTGTTTTTCATGATTCCATAATTTTTTCCTCAGAATTGAGTGATTCCATTTTTTTTTTCCCTCTGCTTGGTCTAAAAAAGTAACTGTTACTGACTGCCACAATTTTTTTTCCTGATTTCTTATAGTGTTTCTTAAAGCCAGAAAGTTGCCATTTGAAATGACTTTAGTTTTGTGTCATGTCTGTGATCTGCTTTTTTTCTACAAAATTAAACAACTGAATGAACATCCTCCGAGGCCGGTGATTCCATAATTTTTGCCAGGGGTTGTATATACAAAATGGTCTGTGCGTTTTGTTGTCCATTGATATGGTAAACAGTGCTTTACACAGAGAAAACAAAAGAGTTATCCAGTAACATTCACATGCAAACTAGTGGAGCAATCCTGATAGTTACACACTCTTTGTTTGAGCACGTGAGATTGTCATCAGAGGCTCTCCGTGTGCTCCTGCTTTCACTGATCACTGTGCGTAATGGCGCAGGGCGCACTGAGTATGTACTAATAGTATGTACTCATTGGCGCACCCAGGGGGCTATTCAAATGGGCCAACTACACTCAACAAAAATATAAACGCAGCACTTTTGGTTTTGCTCCCATTTTGTATGAGATGAACTCAAAGATCTATCACCATTTCGCTCAAATATTGTTCACAAACCAGTCTAAATCTGTGATAGTGAGCACTTCTCCTTTGCTGAGATAATCCATCCCACCTCACAGGTGTGCCATATCAAGATGCTGATTACACACCATGATTAGTGCACAGGTGTGCCTTAGACTGTCCACAATAAAAGGCCACTCTGAAAGGTGCAGTTTTGTTTTATTGGGGGGGGGATACCAGTCAGTATCTGGTGTGACCACCATTTGCCTCATGCAGTGCAACACATCTCCTTCACATAGAGTTGATCAGGTTGTCAATTGTGGCCTGTGGAATGTTGGTCCACTCCTCTTCAATGGCTGTGCGAAGTTGCTGGATATTGGCAGGAACTGGTACACGCTGTCGTATACGCCGGTCCAGAGCATCCCAAACATGCTCAATGGGTGACATGTCCGGTGAGTATGCCGGCCATGCAAGAACTGGGACATTTTCAGCTTCCAAGAATTGTGTACAGATCCTTGCAACATGGGGCCGTGCATTATCCTGCTACAACATGAGGTGATGTTCTTGGATGTATGGCACAACAATGGGCCTCAGGATCTCGTCACGGTATCTCTGTGCATTCAAAATGCCATCAATAAAATGCACCTATGTTCTTTGTCAATTACAGATGCCTGCCCATACCATAACCCCACCGCCACCATGGGCCACTCGATCCACAACATTGACATCAGAAAACCGCTCACCCACACGACGCCACACACGCTGTCTGCCATCTGCCCTGGACAGTGTGAACCGGGATTCATCCATGAAGACGCCAGCAAATGTGAGCATTTGCCCACTCAAGTAGGTTACGACAACGAACTGGAGTCAGGTCGAGACCCCGATGAGGACGACGAGCATGCAGATGAGCTTCCCTGAGACGGTTTCTGACAGTTTGTGCAGAAATTCTTTGGTTATGCAAACCGATTGTTTCAGCAGCTGTCCGAGTGGCTGGTCTCAGACGATCTTGGAGGTGAACATGCTGGATGTGGAGGTCCTGGGCTGGTGTGGTTACACGTGGTCTGCGGTTGTGAGGCTGGTTGGCTGTACTGCCAAATTCTCTGAAACGCCTTTGGAGACGGCTTATGGTAGAGAAATGAACATTCAATACACGAGCAACAGCTCTGGTTGACATTCCTGCTGTCAGCATGCCAATTGCACGCTCCCTCAAATCTTGCGACATCTGTGGCATTGTGCTGTGTGATAAAACTGCACCTTTCAGAGTGGCCTTTTATTGTGGGCAGTCTAAGGCACACCTGTGCACTAATCATGGTGTCTAATCAGCATCTTGATATGGCACACCTGTGAGGTGGGATGGATTATCTCAGCAAAGGAGAAGTGCTCACTATCACAGATTTAGACTGGTTTGTGAACAATATTTGAGGGAAATGGTGATATTGTGTATGTGGAAAATGTTTTAGGTCTTTGAGTTCATCTCATACAAAATGGGAGCAAAACTAAAAGTGTTGCATTTATATTTTTGTTGAGTGTAGTAACACATCACTCCTGAAAACGATCTTTGGCTTTTCACGTGAGGTAAATTTGCCCTACGATTGGATTTTGGAAAACCATGTGACGGTGAACCAATTCTGATTAGACACTCACATTGTGCACGTCATCACACAGCTTTTATGAGGAGTACAAAGATGGCCGATGGCTAGCTCAAAAGTCTGCAGAATTAACTTTTCAGCAAAAAAAGTAAGTTTATATCTCATATCATTAAAAAAGTTATTTATAATTTAGTAAAGCTTGGTCTTAGCCATCGTATACGACAGTGTCAGTCCCAGAGGGTTAAAAATATTATTTGAGTAAAAGTCTTAAAGTATCTGACTATCAGGTTTGACCAGCAAACCTTTTACTTGTGATGTTAGCTGGAGTCGGTACACAGAGAGGCAGTCCAAGAGGAGCAACATTACAAAAAACATCAGGCTTAAGCGTGGTTGAGGCACACAGTCAAGTGGTCAAAAAACATGATGAGGCACCGAGAGCAAGGCAAAAAATATAAGAACTGAGCTGGAAGGAAGGCACAAGGCACATCGATCTGGCAAGGGACAAGAGCAAACTGTGAGGCTTAAAGAGCACCCAGGTGATGAGCTGCAAATCAAGAACAGGTGTGAGGAAAATTCCACAAACCCAAGCAGAAAGACAGACCAAGAGAACAGACAGATCATAAATACAAACAAAATATAAATAAAACATTTACTGTACTTGTGTATCAAAAGTAAATTTCTCATATAAAATGTACTTTAAGTAAAGTATTGAGTTAAACTAAAATCCAAAATGAGTGGAGAGTGAAACGGTAACACGAAAAGAAAGCCAGTGTGGTGTCTGGATAAACCAGGAGGGGGCCTCAGCCCCTACAAAAAGGTGGATCCGCCTCTGGCGGAGCAGTTGGTGACAGGATGAGCGAGCAATAGGTGGCTGTATATAGCTGTAAATAAAGCTCCCGTTTTTTGTTTTTCCTGGAAGACTCACACACACTTTTATGTTAAACACAACAGCTAGGCTCTTGTGAAACAGAACAATCATTTATAGCTACACAGTTGTGCCAAATTTAAGGGAAAGCAAAAAAAAAAAAACATTACAAGTATCACCACCACCAACCACTGCAAAGCAACCAAACACAGTGCTCATTGTGTTCTCGAATCCTAAATGCAACGCGAACATTTCAATTCAAATTAAATAAATGAAATAGCCACACTGGCCAGAAAAAGTGTGCTGTGGTCTGATGGCTTCATAGTAAAAGAGGACAGGTACTAGACTGGCCTGCCTGCAGTCCAGACCTGTCACCCATTGAAAATGTGTGGCGCATTTTGAAGCGCAAAATACGACAACGGAGATTCCGGACTGTTGAACAACTGAAGTCTTACATCAAGCAAGCAAGAATGGGAAAGAATTCCACCTACAAAGATTCAACAATTAGTGTCCTCAGTTCCCAAATTCTTATTGACTGCTGTTAGAAGGAAAGGTGATGTAACACAGTGGTAAACATGCCACTGTCCCAACTTTTTGAAACGTGTTGCAGGTATCCATTTCAAAATGAGCAAATATTTGTACAAAAACAACAAAGTTTATCAGTTTGAACATTAAATATCTTGTCTTTGTGGTGTATTCAATTGAATATAGGTTGAAGAGGATTTGCAAATCATTGTTTTCTGTTTTTATTTACATTTTACACAACGTCCCAACTTCATTGGAATTGGGGTTGTACAAAAGACATTAAAGATTTTGGGTTCATACTATCTCCAAAGAAAGAGGCATCTCTTTCTTTGGAAACAGTATGAACCCAAAATTGCAAGAATCACAGGATTTTTTTCTTTAATTTGTACAACCACAATTCCAATGAAGTTGGGGCATTGGGACAGATTCTGGCTTTTGAACTTAGCACTGGTCACAATCTGGATGGTCTTTTTCCTTTTTCCTTTTTCTATTTTTGTCCAGAGGACATGACGTCCATGATGTTATGTGCTGACGCGGGTCAGAGGAGCGAACCAGTGTCTGACAAGGACCCAGCGTTAAATAAACAGAGAGTGGTTCCAGAAAACAGATTTATTTTACAAGTGCTATATATAAACAAAAGGTCAATTAACGGCCTGGCGGGGTGGAGGACGACGCGCTCTTCCTAGCGCCCAAGGGATTGGAGCCCGACAGTTCTGGACCCAGAAATTCCCGCCGGCACCCCCCAGGTGGTTAATGAATCGGACAGCGCCTGTTAAGGACGAGAGGTGAGGTAAGTCACTGTTCACACAAATACTGTTTAGGATTCACACCATCAGCAAACACATTCAGGTTCTACTTCAGACTCAAATTAAAGAGACAGCTCTCACAGCCTGTGGAGGACCATCAATCTGCACGCCACAGCTGTGGAGAGCGAATTTACACAATTATCAGAGTAGCTCAAATATAGCTGCGTGCAAGATGCCAAATTACTACTGTTAATTACTCAAAGTCATTTAAGCTTTAGTTACCTCTGAGGTGTGCTGATGGAGCGTGTCCCTCACCCTTCTCCTTAACAGGCATGGTGCGTCAAACCTGGAGCGATCCTCGGCGTCACAGTGTTGGACAAACGGTCGTCACACAGAAGTAACAAGGTTGAGTCCCCAGCACCTTACACAGAGCAGTCACGGCTTAAATGTAGTACATCATTAGGATATCTACTTCAGCTGGAAGTCCTTTGGAACTGCAGGTGAACTGCTGATCAGGATATCCACTTCAGCTGGTAGTCCTTTAGCTCTACACGTGAACTGCTCATCAGGTGCATCCTCTTCAGCTGGTAGTCCTCTAGATCTGCACATGAACTGCTCATCAGGTGCATGGGGTTGGCATGATGACAGTGGAGGGTGAGAGATGCTTCATCCATCATCACAGCGTCAGACACGCCCCCCACAAACCACCCGAAGTATACACAAAACACACAAACAATATCTTGGCCAGCCAAACCCCCCCAACACACAACAGTACCCCCCCATCCCGTTGCCCCCCCCAGCACCCGAAAGACCCCGGAACACCCCCAGAGCCAATCGACAGATACATCGTGGTGAACGGCACAGGACTACTGAGCCGGGGAAGAAAACAGGAAAAAACTAACCCAGTCCCACCCCAAGCGCAGAGGAAAACCGGAAGTACGTCCGGTGTCATAACTCAGACTGTGCTTCAGCCTACTAGAAGGGGTGGACAGCGAAAAGGCGAATGGCATGAATTGGCGCCACCGCTCCGACCGAAGCACATTCCCATTGCACTACACCCCAGCGACGCCGATGAATAACGGTCAAAGGCTCGCTGAGGCTGGAGTGGAACCGGGAATCAACTAAATAGAAATAACGGCCCTGAAACACACACCCCCCCCCCCCAGGTGCAGAGGTTTCCTAGGAGACGCCCAGTGTAACCAACCTGCACCACCCCACACACTAAAGACGAACGGTACAGAAGTGTGTGAGGTCGGGGCTAGGGGACAGGGAAATAAAAAACAACAAAGAAAAAACGACCCAACCCACTAACAAAAAATAAAAAACTACAAATAAGTAAAAAATACCATTACCTGGGTCCAGAAGAGCTCCAATCAGCCAGACTGTCCACCCAACCAGGAACGCTAAACGTGCTATAATAATTGAACACATCGTGAGTAATGCCCTAATAAAAAAAAACCCACGACTGGTAACCCAGCCAGTAAATGAAAACAGACTGAAATAAAGGGTCTGTCATAATTACATAAACTAAATTGCATGTTTTTTTTGTTTGTTTTTTTTTAAGTGCTTTAGTCCGTCAAGGGCAGAGAGCAGGAAATATGACTTTTCCCACTCTGAGCTCTTGACGGCAATGTGACTCTGTTGCCAGCAGGGGGAGCCAAAGTGCCAAAATAAAAGTCCTCTGGCAACAGAGAAAACTCAACATGCTGCTTTGCTGTGAGCAGCTATGTGCAGCAAACGTGACACCTTACTAAAGTGGTCCGGAGCTGACACAACAGATGTTGGAACCAATTACCACCGGAGGAGACGGGGCTACAGCTTCAATAGCGGGACGCAAAGCGACCCATGCTGCAAAACGAAGCCGTGACTCCACCATGTGCGCGCCCATGCACACCAACTGGGCGGAGAGCACCCTTAACGGATCCCGGATTGATTCCAACATTCGCTGCCGCTTTCCCGGACTAAACCAGCTCCTCTGCCGCTGGGTCCATGCTGGTTTGGCTGGGGACTTCTGTTATGTATGGACGCGGGTTGAGGAGCGAACCAGTGTCTGACAAGGACCCAGCGCTAAATAAACAGAGAGCGGTTCCAGAAAACAGATTTATTTTACAAGTGCTATATATAAACAAAAAGTGAATTAACGGCCTGGCGGGGTGGAGGATGATGCACTCTTCCTAGCGCCCAAGGGATTGGAGCCCGACAGTTCTGGACCCAGAAATTCCCGCCGGCACCCCCCAGGTGGTTAATGAATCGGACAGCGCCTGTTAAGGACGAGAGGTGAGGTAAGTCACTGTTTACACAAATACTGTTTAGGATTTACACCAACTGCTCATCAGGTGCATCCTCTTCAGCTGGTAGTCCTCTAGATCTGCACATGAACTGCTCATCAGGTGCATGGGGTTGGCATAATGACAGTGGAGGGTGAGAGATGCTTCATCCATCATCACAGCCTCAGACACGCCCCCCACAAACCACCCGAAGTATACACAAAACACACAAACAATATCTTGGCCAGCCAAACCCCCCCCAAAACACAACACATGATTTCCAAAAACAATTTGAAATGTGGACTCATCAGACCACAGCACACTTTTCCACTTTGAGTCTGTCCATTTCAAATGAGCTCAGGCCCAAACAAGGCGGCAGCATTTCTGAATGTTGTTGATGTATGGCTTTTGCTTTGCACGGTAGAGTTTTAACTTGCACTTGTCGACGTAGCGACGAACTGTGTTAACTGACAATGGTTTTCTGAAGTGTTCCTGAGCCCACGCGGTAAGATCCTTTACACAATGATGTTGGTTTTTAATGCAGGTTCGCCTGAGGGATCGAAGGTCATGGGCATTCAATGTTGGTTTTCGACCTTGCCACTTACGTGTAGAAAGTTCTCCAGATTCTCTGAATCTTCTGATTATATTATGGACTGTAGATGATGGAATCTCTAAATTCCTTGCAATTGAATATTGAAAAACATTGTTCTTAAACTGCTGGACTATTTTTTCATGCAGTTGTTCACAAAGTGGTGATCTTCGCCCCATCTTTGCTTGTGAATGGCTGAGACGTTTGGGGATGCTCCTTTTATACCCAATCATGAATGTCCTTAGTTCCCAAACACTTATTGAGTGTTGTTAGAAGGAAAGGAGATGCAACACAGTGGTAAACATACCACTGTCCCAACTTTTTAAAAATGTGTTGCAGGCATCCATTTCAAAATGAGCAATATTTGCACAAAAACAATAAAGTTTATCAGTTTGAACATTGAATGAATGAATGAATTAATTAATTAATTCATTGAATGAATTAATTAATTTATTTGGCACACAAACTCAACAATAACAAAAAACTGATACACAAGACAATTCCACAGTGACATGTATGACCAAAAGGGGTTGAGCAGAAGCAAAGCTTATAAACGCCCATCCCTTACATACATACATACATACATTCATACATACATACTCATTACCAACCCCCAGAGCAAGCACACAGGCGACAGTGGTATGGAAAAACTCCCTCTGATGTACTGAGGAAGAAACCTCAAGCAGACCAGACTCTAAGGGGTGACCCTCTGCTTGGGCCATGCTACAAACACATTTAACACAACACAAACTCAAGTCCCGTCATCATAAACATCTCTAGTGTAGATACATACATATATACACATACCTACTTACACCTACACATACATACATACCTACATACATATGCAAGGCATGTGATTTTATAAAACATATTTACAAGATAGAAAAAGTGCACACAACTAAACAATGATCAACAAAACACCCTAACCCTCAATACCCTTCCTCCTCCCTATACCTAGAAAAAACGATGTACCTATACCGCTGCTTAAACTGGTTCATGCTTGGACATTGCTTGAGCTCCACCCTCAATCTGTTCCACATCCTCACTCCACAAACAGAAATACAAAAACCTTTTAATGTTGTACGTGCCCACTGATGTTTTAAGTTAAACTCCCCCCTCAGATTATAATCCCCTACTCTATTAAAGAACATGTTTTTAATATTTCCAGGAAGTAAATTGTTCATTGCTTTATACATGATTTGTACTGATTGAAAATGAACCAGATCAGTAAATTTTAAAATTTTTGATTTTAAGAATAATGAATTTGTGTGGTCTCTATAACCAGTATTATGAATTATTCTTATAGCTCTTTTCTGCAGTATGAATAATGGTTGTGTTGTACAATTATAATTATTGCCCCAGACCTCTGCACAATAGTGTAAAGATGGTAAGCTCAATGAGCAATAGAGAATGCGGAGTGAGTTGTGGTCCAGAATGTATTTAACTTTGTTCAGAACTGAAATGCTTCTTGACAGTTTGCTCTGTATATGTTTTATATGAGACTTCCAGTTTATTTTATCATCAATTATCACCCCAAGAAACTTAGTTTCATATACTCTTACAATATCCACCCCCTGTACTTGTAACTGTACTTGTATGTCTTTATTACAATTGACAAATAACATATATTTTGTTTACTTTAGTTTAAAGATAATTTGTTTCTGTCACACCACATTTTCAGCTTTCCCATTTCTGTAGTGATGTTCCTTAGTAGTTCCTGCAAATCCCCCCAGAACAAAAAATACTTGTGTCATCTGCAAATAATACTAATTTTAATATCTTGGACACAGTAAAAATATCTTTTATATAAAGTAAAAAGAGTTTCAGACCCAATGCTGACCCCTGCGGGACACCACAAGCAATGTCCAAGCATGATGATGTATATTCCCCCAACTTCACAAATTGTTTTCTGTTACTCAAATAACTTCTCACCCAGTGCAACACTAATCCCCTGATCCCATACCGTTCAAGTTTATTGATTAATATATCATGATTGATTGTGTCGAAAGCTTTTTTAAGGTCTATGAATATTCCAATATAATTTATGATCTATGGCATTTCTGATCTCCTCAACTGATTCTATTAATGCCGGTTTGAAATGACAAATTACAAATATATGTTAATGGTTCTAAAATTCCTTCAATGACCTGTTTTACAACTATCATCTCAGTTTCATTTAAATCAGTAGATGTTTTGTATTTGCAATTGTTAACAATATCTATTATTTCTTTTTCTTCCACTGCTGTGAGGAACATTGAACAGGGATTCCTCTCTATAAGATTATTATTCCAATCCTCAGATAACAATGAATCAGGAATCTTTTCTGCCAAGTTAGGTCCAACATTTACAAAAAAAAAAATTCTTAAATCATTAACCACCTCATCCATATTTTCCTTTCTAATATTGTTATCAATGAAATATTATGGATAGCTCTGCTGTTTTGTACCATTTTTAATAATGCTATTTAATATATCCCATATTCCTTTGATATTATTTTTGTTATTATATAATATCTTACTATAGTATTCCTTCCTACATACCCTTATAATATTAGTTGTTATTTTTATATTTCTTATACAACCCCTGGCAAAAATTATGGAATCACCGGCCTCAGAGGATGTTCATTCAGTTGTTTAATTTTGTAGAAAAAAAGCAGATCACAGACATGACACAAAACTAAAGTCATTTCAAATGGCAACTTTCTGGCTTTAAGAAACACTATAAGAAATCAAGAAAAAAAGATTGTGGCAGTCAGTAACGGTTAGTTTTTTAGACCAAGCAGAGGAAAAAAATATGGAATCACTCAATTCTGAGGAAAAAATTATGGAATCACCCTGTAAATTTTCATCCCCCAAATTAACACCTGCATCAAATCAGATCTGCTCATTGACATTGACCCTATGCCATGACATTGACCCTAGTGTCTTTTTGCAAGGAATGTTTTTGCAGTTTTTGCTCTATGGCAAGATGCATTATCATCTTAAAAAATGATTTCATCATCCCCAAACATCCTTTCAATTGTCCAAAATATCAACATAAACTTGTGCATTTATTGATGATGTAATGACAGCCATCTCCCCAGTGCCTTTACCTGACATGCAGCCCCATATCATCAATGACTGTGGAAATTTACATGTTCTCTTCAGGCAGTCATCTTTATAAATCTCATTGGAACGGCACCAAACAAAAGTTCCAGCATCATCACCTTGCCCAATGCAGATTCGAGATTCATCACTGAATATGACTTTCATCCAGTCATCCACAGTCCACAATTGCTTTTCCTTAGCCCATTGTAACCTTGTTTTTTTTCTGTTTAGGTGTTAATGATGCCTTTCGTTTAGCTTTTCTGTATGTAAATCCCATTTCCTTTAGGCGGTTTCTTATAGTTCGGTCACAGACGTTGACTCCAGTTTCCTCCCATTTGTTCCTCATTTGCTTTGTTGTACATTTTTCGATTTTTGAGACATATTGCTTTAAGTTTTCTGTCTTGACGCTTTGATGTCTTCCTTGGTCTACCAGTATGTTTGCCTTTAACAACCTTCCCATGTTGTTTGTATTTGGTTCAGAGTTTAGACACAGCTGACTGTGAACAACCAACATCTTTTGCAACATTGCATGATGATTTACTCTCTTTTAAGAGTTTGATAATCCTCTCCTTTGTTTCAACTGACATCTCTCGTGTTGGAGCCATGATTCATGTCAGTCCACTTGGTGCAACAGCTCTCCAAGGTGTGTTCACTCCTTTTTAGATGCAGACTAACGAGCAGATCTGATATGATGCAGGTGTTAGTTTTGGGGATGAAAATTTACAGGGTGATTCCATAATTTTTTCCTCAGAATTGAGTGATTCCATATTTTTTTCCTCTGCTTGGTCTAAAAAAGTAACTGTTACTGACTGCCACAATCTTTTCTTCTTGATTGAACAACTTGATTGAACAACTGAATGAACATCCTCCGAGGCCGGTGATTCCATAATTTTTGCCAGGGGTTGTATATATTTTCTTCCTCCTTAGTCCTTAGTTTTATGAATTCTTTATATAGTGTATTTTTCTTTTTACATGCATTTTGTAATCCTTTCGTCAACCATGGTCGATCTTTGACATTTGTTTTCTACCGTATTGTTTTATTGGACAATTTCTTTCATATAGTGATGTAAATATTTTTTAAAAAGCTCCATATGCTCTATCAATATCACCTTCACTGTATACCTCTTCCCAGTTTTGCACACGTAAATCATACTTCAGTGTATTCATCTTTTCCTCTGTCCGCTTTCGCCTGTATTTTAGTTTTTCCTCTGGCTGATTCCTCCAGTGGTTTTTCTATTATAAACAATGAAAACTGGTAAGTGGTCACTGACGTCATTGATTAGTAATCCACTCACTGTATTGTTTTCAATATCATTGGTGAATATATTATCGATTAAGGTGGCACAAAGGGATGTAATTCTACTTGTACTTGGCCTAGTGATTTTGGATATAAACTCATGCTGTACATTGTATTGCTAAATTCATCTGTTATTTTATGCCTGTTTGGATTAAGCAGATCAATATTTAAGTCACCGCAAATGAAGACAACTTTTTGATTGGTTTTTGAGAACATTTCTCCCATTCAGTCAGTGAATGCTTCAATACTAGACCCTGGTGCTCTATACGAAGTCTGTTAGAAAAGTGTCCGACCTTTTTACTTT
This sequence comes from Thalassophryne amazonica, assembly GCF_902500255.1. Taxonomy (NCBI): domain Eukaryota; kingdom Metazoa; phylum Chordata; class Actinopteri; order Batrachoidiformes; family Batrachoididae; genus Thalassophryne; species Thalassophryne amazonica. The sequence goes on along the minus strand of NC_047113.1, from coordinate 96,659,563 downwards.
TTTCAAAAACCTGATGGATTTGAATCACGTGTGCTTGCATGAGCAAACCTTGAACCTTCGTGAGCATGCGTGATTTTTTTTCATGCCTGTCGGTTGCATCATTTGCTTGTAAGCAGCCTTTGTGTGAGGATGGGTGGAGTCTCTCATCGTTTTTTCTTTGCAAGGAAATGGCGTAACGACTGGAGCAGCGCGACTGCATCAGATTTTGCCACAAACTGGGCGACAGCCAGGTGGAAACCATTCGGATTATTCAGCAATGACGCAACCGACAGGCGTGAAAAAAATCACGCATGCGTACGAAGGTTCAAGGGTGGCTCATGCAAGCACACGTGATTCAAATCCATCAGGTTTTTGAAAAAAATAAAAAGGTCGGATACTTTTCTAACAGACCTCGTATATACAGCTGACTATTACATTTTTATTTTTTCCTTCACATATTTCAATAGTTATACATTCTAATAAGTTATCAATCACAGCTGTCATATTTTCTGCTACTTTATAATCCATGTTCTTATTCACATACACAGCCACTCCTCCTCCACTCTTATTCTTTCTGTTTACACAGTTAAATTCATATTCATCCAGTTCAAAATCCATTCCTTTACCAGCGTTGATCCATGTTTCTGATATAGCAATTATATTGAACGTTTTTTTAATTGACTTAAATATTCCTTGATGTTATTAAAATTTGCATACAGACTTCTGCTGTTGAAATGAATTATTGATCATTTATTATCTGTTTTAATGGTCTGATTGAACTGTTCATCTGTGTAATAGCAACAGCTGTCATTGATGTTTGAGAAAAAAACTATTGTCCCGATCTATATCATGCTCCAAGTCCAGTAAATTATGATCTGTGTATTTAAATGTTCTCAATTCCAGTTTTTCCTTATCAACAATTCTTTGAATTCTGTCCCTCTTGTCTCCAGATGTTGATAATGTAGATGAATAAGTTCTTTCAGTCTGCGTGATGGTGCTGCGTTATGTTTGAGTCATCATACCTTATTATCCGTATTTGTCCAGTTCCTCCATATTCCTGATTACCATAACTTTGGCTTGCTCTGGAGTCCCATTCAATTTGATGAATATTTTACAGTTTGATGTCCATGTATGATGAATTTTTCCCTGTGTTTTTAAGAGGCGAGGTTTCCTGGCAATGTCAGTGTTTTGTTTGGTCAGATGTTCATTGATGAATACGTTCGATCCTTTCAGTTTTCTTCCTTGTTTTAACAGTGCAATTTTATGTTTTCTGTTGATGAACTTCATCATAACAGCTCGTTTATCGCTGTCATCTCTCTGGGGCAGAGGGTGGCACGCTTCAATATTATTGAAATCCATTTCAATTCCTTTGGATTGTAGGAAGTCAGCCACCTGTTGTTCCACAGAGCTGACATCCTGCTCACTGGGCAGCCATTAAATCGGAATGTGTGGTTTAATATCTGCTTTAACTGAATCATTAAATCCTGACTTGATTTGGTGGTTCTGCTTTGGAGCCACAGAGGTGTTTTTAGTGAGTTGGTGGGCTGTTGCTGCAGGACTTAAAAAGGTAAATTAATTTAATGAATGACATGAAACAGACTGAAATCATGTCAGTAACCAATTAGTCTTGATGTGTGATATCAGATCAAAACTGGATTTCTTTGGTTATTTTCCACTGGACCAGATGAAATATTTGAGGACAGTAAAGTAAATTACAATGTAATTTATTCATTTTTTGAATGGCAGAATGAGAGACAGAATACAACATGAGAAATGTTGTGATGTCCGCCACTGAATAGTTAATGCGGCTTAGAGTTTAATCCACAGAGTTGCCAGGATGTTCCCATGCTGATCTAATGCTCAAAGCATGGATGAGTAGTTTTACTATGTGATTAAGCTAATGCAGCTTTAATTGGTACAATGGAGTTGTGACTGTTCAGGTTGGAAGATTTGAAATGCAAAGTACAGGAAATCTCCATGGCTCACTACGTAGACACAGCTGCAGCAGGCGCAGATGGGCCAGAACACTGCAGCTGGAAGAAAGTCCACAGACTACACAGAACAACAAAAATATCTCTTATATCAATGAAGAGAGTATTTGCACTATGGAACCATCTATAGAATGAATGTCAGCCACCCAGGCAGACATCTGGACCAGGCCCACCTCTCAAAAAGTAACCAGCCAGGTGTAATAGGCATATCCCCTTGGCCTTCTCCCATCCTTCAGCTCCTCAACACTGTGGCACCCATGTCCTGGAGCATGCCAAGAGTGTCATAGCTATCATAGTTCCTTCAAATCCAAGTGAGGCTATCATCTGAGTCTCCCTAAGTGACCATTTAACACAAAGTCATTCCAGCTGTACCCAAGACACTCCGAAGAGACCAAGGAACAAAAATATCTAGTTGTCACCTTAGGACACCGATTAGTATCCAAGCCTAAAAACCATACAGTAAGACAGGCACCACCAGGATCCTAAAGACTTGGACCTTCATTCTCCTACAAAACTACTGGTACCACCAAACACCTCTGTCCAGTGACCTCATGACTCCATAAGCTCTTCTTTTGATCTCAAGGTCAAGAACCCAGAGACACTTTCACCACAAACAGATACACTTCTGATGGCCGAATCCAGGAAGTCACTGAACGCTTGGATCCTAGTCTTGATCCAAAATCATCACAAACCCAGACACTTTCATTCTCCATGGTCTGGAATATTATGGGAGCACTGAATTTACTCTGACATGAAACATTCTCAAAAACATTTTATTCATTTTTTTATTGCTAAATATGTTTAAATTAAAAAAGAAAACGATGGCCATTTTGGATGCTAACTTGAATATCTGGCTTGAGTTTAAGCCAGTTTTTTGCTCATCTGGGCCAACGGTCCGATGAATTGTTATGACGCAGTGTCCATCGTCTGTCCACAATTAATAGAAAGTGCTTATTCTACTTGAATTGAATTGAATTTTTATTTGGCACAGACAAAAAAAACTTGGATCTTGATTTCACTGGTTTTGTTTGCTTCATCAAAGCACTGTGTACAATTCTTGATGAAATTTAGAATTTTGTGGTAAATCAACTATTTATGGTGAAAACAGTGACCCAAAATATATATTGTCCTTCTGTTTCTGATGTTTCTGTCTACCCAGTGGTGGGCACAGTTCCGATAATCCAATAAACGATAATTATCGAAGATAATGTTTTCATTATCGGATTATCTTTTTAGATAACTTTAAAAACCATTATCAGACTAATTATCTTGCGATAAATTTTTGTCTGATAATTTTTAGACCGATAACATGGTAAATAAAGCTGAACAGCTACAAATATTTATAAAACTTAAAATCAATTGAGCACCTACCTGTTAAATGTTTCATAGCTGATGGGTAGTTCTACCCTCTGCAAAACAGAGAAGATGTTGTGGCTGGCGTGCCTGGCTGGCTTTTGTGTGTCTTCTGTTTCTGTCTTTTGGTTTTCCTCCCAGGTGGTGCGGATTTGGGACTGAGTGGCTGTGTAGCTGAGTTTATCAGGACCTCACCCTGATCACCTGAGGCTGATCACGTGCAGCTCGTCAGGACTCACAGCTGTGGTGCATCTACATGGATTGGAACATGGTGGCATTTAAGTCTGGAGTGCACAGTGTGTGTTTGCCAGAGACTCGACCTTGTGACCAGACGGGTGAGATCGTCATCTCTAGAGCCATCTCCCATCAGTGGATGCAGAGAACGTCCAGGTTTGATGCATGGTCTGTGAAAGAGGAGGGGGTGAGGTCTCACGCTCGTCAGCACACTTCCTGAGGTACGTTTGGTTTTGTGACTAACATTTATACAGTCAGTAAATGTGGTGTCCCTCACACCTTACTATATTGAGCTGTATGTTAGTCGTTTAAATCAGCTTCCACTGCAGTGGAGTTTTGTGAACAGGGTGTTCTATGCCTGCAGGGTGGGAAGCTGATTTGCAATTAAGCCAGGAAGTGTTTGCTGTTTGTACACCTTTGAGTGGTCTCTCTGTGTGTTGAGTGTGGACTCACATAATGATTTCTTCTTTCACAGACTTGGTTTGTCGCGGCCACCTGGGGGGTGTCGGCGGGGTCCTTGGGTCCGAACAGTTTTCTGGCTCCGGACCGTTAGCGCTGCTGGGAGCGCACCGCAATCCACCACGCCAGACCGCGCACTCTTTTTTTGTTTTCGTATCACTTCACTGTTATGTTTATTAAACTCTGTTATCCTTTGTACCGTGCTCTGCTTATTTCATACTGGGTCCTTCAAACGCTGGTCGGTTCTCCGGGCTGCGTCCGAAACATAACAGTAGTCTCTGGCCAAACATCACGGACCCAGTGGTAGCAGAGACGGTAACGCGCCGGGAAGGCGGCAGCAGACGTTCAGAAGTTATCCGGATCAGTTGCGGGTGCTCTCCGCCCGGATGGTGCGCGTTGGAGAACCCATTACTGAATACTGATTTGAGCGCTCATGCAGCCGTGTTCCTGTGTGTGCCTTATCCGTGGGTCATGGTGGAGTGTGACTGGCGACGGCTTCGCGTCACACTTCGACTGGATAAGAGGTTTAAACGGGAGCTGCAGGAGTGGGTCTGTAATGGGTGAACGCGCACGGCGGAGCTCTGTGGCACGGGTCGCGGTGCTTCCTGGGTTACAGTCGTAGCCCCGTTTCCCTGGGTAATGATAGCTGCTGCATCTGTTGTGTCAGCTCCGGTGTTATTTAGTTGAATCACATTTTTGGTTGTGTGTTGCACACAGCTGCGCACAGAAAAGCAGCTCGTTTGTTTTCTCTGTCACCAAAGGGGGTTTTTCATTTTTAGCAGTCTGGCTCCCTCTTGTGGTGACTGAGTCACATTACCGTTAAGCTCTTAAGTTGGAACAGGTGTGTTCGATTTGTTTGAGCTTGACGGTATAAACCACTGATTAGTTTTGTGTTGGTTCATTTCTTGTGGGTGTTTTTTGAGTTGGTTTTTGTGTGGGATTTTATTTTTTTTTTCCACTATTAGTGTCTGGGGTTGTGACCCTGCAGCCTGTTTGGAGCAAAAAAAAAGGACCCAAGCAACTTTATGTTAGTCTGTTAGTCTTTCTTTTTATTTCTTTTAGTTTCACCTCCCCAGGGTTTGATGGGACGGTCCCCTGGGGGGTGATGGGGTGGTAATTGGGTTGTTTTTTCTTTTTTCTTTTTTTTGTTTGTTTTTTGTTATGCCCTCTCTTCTCCTCTGACTCCAGCCGGGTGAGCCGTACGTGTCGGCGTCGCTGGAGTGGTGCAGTTTGGTTATGCTGAGCATTTCCCAGGTAACCTCTGCACCCGGGGGGGGGGGGGTTGGGATATTTTCTTTTTGTTCCCTCTCTTCTCCTCTGGCTCCAGCCGTGTGAGCCGTAGTGTCGGCGTTGCTGGAGTAGTGCAGTTTGGTTATGCTGGGCGTTTCCCAGGTAACCTCTGCACCTGGGAGGGGGGGGGGGTTCGGGGTGTTGTTGTTTTTTTTGTTTGATTCCCTTTTCCACCTCCGGCTTCAGCGCGCCTTTGAGCCATCTGCCATCGGCGTGGCTGAGGTTTGGGGCAGTGGGATATACCCGCAGCTGGTGGCTGGTTTGGAAGTCGGAGGAGTGGCGCCGTTTTGTGCCGTCTGCCATAACCGCTGTTCCACTCCTCCCGGTTGGCTTCTGGGGTATAGTCACGGTTGGTGACGCTGGACATGCTTCCAGTTCCCACTGTGCCAAGGGGGTGGGGTTGGGGTTGTTTTGTTTGTATGTTTTTTTTTCTTTCCTTTTGTTTTTCCCCCAGTTTCCGCCCTCATGGGTTTGACTGTGGTGTCCTCTGGGGGAGAAAGGGCTGTGGGTCCATCTAGCCATAGACGGCCGGGGCTGGGTCCGCTGGTCATGAGGGGGGCGTCTCCTGGGGTTGATGGAACGGTCCTCTGGGAGGCGCTGGGAGCCCCCGTGGGGGACTTTGGAGCCCAGAGGGACCTCGGCTGTGGTTATTACCCCTGGAGCTGGCAGGATGCCCTCTGGGGGGTGTTGGTCCCTACATGCGTCGGGGGGGGGGGGTGTTAGCATTGTTATTTGCAAGCTTAAGTTTGGGTTGTTTTCTTTTCTCCCCTTCCCGGGGTTTGATGGAACAGTCCTCTGGGGGGGGGGGGGGGGGGTGGTTTGGTTGTTTGTGTTTGTCTTTTTGTTTTATGACTAATCAGACTGTGAACATGGTTGGACAAAGGCTGACCGCACAGGTTTAAGAACTCCTGGCCATACCTGTGCTAATTGACAGACAGAAACAAAGGCAAAGATGCAGCCAGAGGAGGAGACATCAACCGTTCTGTTGGATGAAGATTCTGTTGAAAGATGAATGCAGATACGGTTTCCAGCCATGGTCCCTGGAGGGGGGTGTTTCTCCTGGGAAAGGTTTGTGTGGTCGCCGGGAGGCTTCCCGTGAGGGTGGGGTGCTGTTGTGGCTGGCGTGCCTGGCTGGCTTTTGTGTGTCTTCTGTTTCTGTCTTTTGGTTTTCCTCCCAGGTGGTGCGCATTTGGGACTGAGTGGCTGTGTAGCTGAGTTTATCAGGACCTCACCCTGATCACTTGAGGCTGATCACGTGCAGCTCGTCAGGACTCACAGCTGTGGTGCATCTACATGGATTGGAACATGGTGGCATTTAAGTCTGGAGTGCACAGTGTGTGTTTGCCAGAGACTCGACCTTGTGACCAGACGGGTGAGATCGTCGTCTCTAGAGCCATCTCCCATCAGTGGATGCAGAGAACGTCCAGGTTTGATGCATGGTCTGTGAAAGAGGAGGGGGTGAGGTCTCACGCTCGTCAGCACACTGCCTGAGGTACGTTTGGTTTTGTGACTAACATTTATACAGTCAGTAAATGTGGTGTCCCTCACACCTTATTATATTGAGCTGTATGTTAGTCGTTTAAATCAGCTTCCACTGCAGTGGAGTTTTGTGAACAGGGTGTTCTATGCCTGCAGGGTGGAAGCTGATTTGCAATTAAGCCAGGAAGTGTTTGCTGTTTGTACACCTTTGAGTGGTCTCTCTGTGTGTTGAGTGTGGACTCACATAATCAATCAATCAATTTTTTTATATAGCACCAAATCACAACAAACAGTTGCCCCAAGGCGCTTTATATTGCAAGGCAAGGCCATACAATAATTATGTAAAACCCCAACGGTCAAAACGACCCCCTGTGAGCAAGCACTTGGCTACAGTGGGAAGGAAAAACTCCCTTTTAACAGGAAGAAACCTCCAGCAGAACCAGGCTCAGGGAGGGGCAGTCTTCTGCTGGGGCTGGTTGGGGCTGAGGGAGAGAACCAGGAAAAAGACATGCTGTGGAGGGGAGCAGAGATCGATCACTAATGATTAAATGCAGAGTGGTGCATACAGAGCAAAAAAGAGAAAGAAACAGTGCATCATGGGAACCCCCCAGCAGTCTACGTCTATAGCAGCATAACTAAGGGATGGTTCAGGGTCACCTGATCCAGCCCTAACTATAAGCTTTAGCAAAAAGGAAAGTTTTAAGCCTAATCTTAAAAGTAGAGAGGGTGTCTGTCTCCCTGATCTGAATTGGGAGCTGGTTCCACAGGAGAGGAGCCTGAAAGCTGAAGGCCTGCCTCCCATTCTACTCTTACAAACCCTAGGAACTACAAGTAAGCCTGCAGTCTGAGAGCGAAGCGCTCTATTGGGGTGATATGGTACTACGAGGTCCCTAAGATAAGATGGGACCTGATTATTCAAAACCTTATAAGTAAGAAGAAGAATTTTAAATTCTATTCTAGAATTAACAGGAAGCCAATGAGAGAGGCCAATATGGGTGAGATATGCTCTCATCCTTCTAGTCCCCGTCAGTACTCTAGCTGCAGCATTTTGAATTAACTGAAGGCTTTTTTAGGGAACTTTTAGGACAACCTGATAATAATGAATTACAATAGTCCAGCCTAGAGGAAATAAATGCATGAATTAGTTTTTCAGCATCACTCTGAGACAAGACCTTTCTGATTTTAGAGATATTGCGTAAATGCAAAAAAAGCAGTCCTACATATTTGTTTAATATGCGCTTTGAATGACATATCCTGATCAAAAATGACTCCAAGATTTCTCACAGTATTACTAGAGGTCAGGGTAATGCCATCCAGAGTAAGGATCTGGTTAGACACCATGTTTCTAAGATTTGTGGGGCCAAGTACAATAACTTCAGTTTTATCTGAGTTTAAAAGCAGGAAATTAGAGGTCATCCATGTCTTTATGTCTGTAAGACAATCCTGCAGTTTAGCTAATTGGTGTGTGTCCTCTGGCTTCATGGATAGATAAAGCTGGGTATCATCTGTAACAATGAAAATTTAAGCAATACCGTCTAATAATACTGCCTAAGGGAAGCATGTATAAAGTGAATAAAATTGGTCCTAGCACAGAACCTTGTGGAACTCCATAATTAACTTTAGTCTGTGAAGAAGATTCCCCATTTACATGAACAAATTCTAATCTATTAGACAAATATGATTCAAACCACCACAGCACAGTGCCTTTAATACCTATGGCATGCTCTAATCTCTGTAATAAAATTTTATGGTCAACTGTATCAAAAGCAGCACTGAGGTCTAACAGAACAAGCACAGAGATGAGTCCACTGTCCGAGGCCATAAGAAGATCATTTGTAACCTTCACTAATGCTGTTTCTGTACTATGATGAATTCTAAAACCTGACTGAGAACTCTTCAAATAGACCCATTCCTCTGCAGATGATCAGTTAGCTGTTTTACAACTACCCTTTCAAGAATTTTGAGAGAAAAGGAAGGTTGGAGATTGGCCTATAATTAGCTAAGATAGCTGGGTCAAGGTGATGGCTTTTTAAGTAATGGTTTAATTACTGCCACCTTAAAAGCCTTGGTACATAGCCAACTAACAAAGATAGATTGATCATATTTAAGATCGAAGCATTAAATAATGGTAGGGCTTCCTTGAGCAGCCTGGTAGGAATGGGGTCTAATAAACATGTTGATGGTTTGGATGAAGTAACTAATGAAAATAACTCAGACAGAACAATCGGAGAGAAAGAGTCTAACCAAATACCGGCATCAACTGAAAGCAGCCAAAGATAACGATACGTCTTTGGGATGGTTATGAGTAATTTTTCTCTAATAGTTAAATTTTGTTAGTAAGAAAGTCATGAAGTCATTACTAGTTAAAGTTAATGGAATACTCAGCTCAATAGAGCTCTGACTCTTTGTCAGCCTGGCTACAGTGCTGAAAAGAAACCTGGGGTTGTTCTTATTTTCTTCAATTAGTGATGAGTAGAAAGATGTCCTAGCTTTACGGAGGCTTTTTTATAGAGCAACAGACTCTTTTTCCAGGCTAAGTGAAGATCTTCTAAATTAGTGGACGCCATTTCCTCTCCAACTTACGGGTTATCTGCTTTAAGGCTACGAGTTTGTGAGTTATACCACGGAGTCAGGCACTTCTGATTTAAAGCTCTCTTTTTTAGAGGAGCTACAGCATCCAAAGTTGTCTTCAATGAGGATGTAAAACTATTGATGAGATACTCTATCTCACTTACAGAGTTTAGGTAGCTACTCTGCACTGTGTTGGTATATGGCATTAGAGAACATAAAGAAGGAATCATATCCTTAAACCTAGTTACAGCGCTTTCTGAAAGACTTCTAGTGTAATGAAACTTATTCCCCACTGCTGGGTAGTCCATCAGAGTAAATGTAAATGTTATTAAGAAATGATCAGACAGAAGGGAGTTTTCAGGGAATACTGTTAAGTCTTCTATTTCCATACCATAAGTCAGAACAAGATCTAAGATATGATTAAAGTGGTGGGTGGACTCATTTACTTTTTGAGCAAAGCCAATAGAGTCTAATAATAGATTAAATGCAGTGTTGAGGCTGTCATTCTCAGCATCTGTGTGGATGTTAAAATCGCCCACTATAATTATCTTATCTGAGCTAAGCACTAAGTCAGACAAAAGGTCTGAAAATTCACAGAGAAACTCACAGTAACGACCAGGTGGACGATAGATAATAACAAATAAAACTGGTTTTTGGGACTTCCAATTTGGATGGACAAGACTAAGAGTCAAGCTTTCAAATGAATTAAAGCTCTGTCCGGGTTTTTGATTAATTAATAAGCTGGAATGGAAGATTGCTGCTAATCCTCCGCCCCGGCCCGTGCTACGAGCATTCTGACAGTTAGTGTGACTCGGGGGTGTTGACTCATTTAAACTAACATATTCCATCCTGCTGTAACCAGGTTTCTGTAAGGCAGAATAAATCAATATGTTGATCAATTATTATATCATTTACCAACAGGGACTTAGAAGAGAGAGACCTAATGTTTAATAGACCACATTTAACTGTTTAGTCTGTGGTGCAGTTGAAGGTGCTATATTATTTTTTCTTTTGAATTTTTATGCTTAAATAGATTTTTGCTGGTTATTGGTGGTCTGGGAGCAGGCACCGTCTCTACGGGGATGGGGTAATGAGGGGATGGCAGGGGGAGAGAAGCTGCAGAGAGGTGTGTAAGACTACAACTCTGCTTCCTGGTCCCAACCCTGGATAGTCACGGTTTGGAGGATTTAAGAAAATTGGCCAGATTTCTACAAATGAGAGCTGCTCCATCCAAAGTGGGATGGATGCCGTCTCTCCTATCAAGACCAGGTTTTCCCCAGAAGCTTTGCCAATTATCTATGAAGCCCACCTCATTTTTTGGACACCACTCAGACAGCCAGCAATTCAAGGAGAAACATGCGGCTAAACATGTCACTCCCGGTCTGATTGGGGAGGGGCCCAGAGAAAACTACAGAGTCCGACATTGTTTTTGCAAAGTTACACACCGATTTAATGTTAATTTTAGTGACCTCCGATTGGCGTAACCGGGTGTCATTACTGCCGACGTGAATTACAATCTTACCAAATTTACGCTTAGCCTTAGCCAGCAGTTTCAAATTTCCTTCAATTGTCTCCTGCTCTGGCCCCCGGAAGACAATTGACTATGGTTGCTGGTGTCGCTAACTTCACATTTCGCAAACAGAGTCGCCAATAACCAGAGTTTGCATCCGCGGCGGGTGTGTCGTCGAGTGGGGAAAACGGTTAGAGATGTGAACGGGTTGGCGGTGTACACGGGGCTTCTGTTTAGGACTACGCTTCCTCCTCACAGTCACCCAGTCAGCCTGCTTTCCCCTGCTGCTCGGGATCTGCCAGGGGGAACTAACGGCGCTAAGCTACCTTGGTCCGACCGACTACAGGGGCCTGGCTAGCTGTAGAATTTTCCACGGTGCGGAGCCGAGTCTCCAATTCGCCCAGCTGGCCTCCAAAGCTACGAATAAGCTACACTTATTACAAGTACCGTTACTGCTAAAGGAGGCCGAGGAAATAACTAAACATTTCACACCCAGAGCAGAAAAGTGCGGGAGAGACAGGAGAAGCCGCCATGCTAAATCGGCTAAGAGCTAGTAGCTACGCTAAGCTAGCGGATTCCTAAAACACGCAAGTGAATAATGTGTAAATAATTTAGAGGTGATTCAGCAGAAGGAGTGCTTTAGTTAAGGCACGTAAAGATTACACTGGGAAACAAATCGTAATCTAGATAACTAGATCAATCTAACTGCGCAGATTAAACAGCTAACAGATACAGAAAAACACCGCTGTGTTCCGGAACAGGAAGTGATACAATACCGCAGTGAGAGCCAACCACCAGTAGAGGTCAACCTCTACTGGTGGTTGACCTCTAATGGTTGACCTCTAATGATTTCTTCTTTCACAGACTCGGTTTGTCGCGGCCACCTGGGGGGTGTCGGCGGGGTCCTTGGGTCCGAACAGTTTTCTGGCTCCGGACCGTTAGCGCTGCTGGGAGCGCACCGCAATCCACCACGCCAGACCGCGCACTCTTTTGTTGTTTTCGTATCACTTCACTGTTATGTTTATTAAACTCTGTTATCCTTTGTACCGTGCTCTGCTTATTTCATACTGGGTCCTTCAAACGCTGGTCGGTTCTGCGTCCGAAACATAACAGAAGAGCTACTTTAAGAAGAAACCACTCTATCCTCTGCAGACAAAGGAGAACTGGTCCTCCCCCAAAAAACTCATTTCTCTTAACCCCATACTGAAACATGGGCAATATCACCCAAGTCATCCAGAGGCATACATTTTTAACTTATGGTTCAACTTTTAACCAAACTAATTTCGGACAAGTTATTTAAAATCAATGTCATGTCTGAAGTTTTATAAAGTGAAAATATCAGATATATGTTTTAGATTTAAAGTAATGTGCTAATTTTTAAGGTTTTAGTGTGGATATATGCTGTGCCCAGCAATGCATTATGCATAGGATAGGGTAATATCAGTATGTTCACGACATGAGAGAAATGCATTTGAAACACTCTGATCAGGCTCTGCGGACAACAGCATTAAACTCTAGTGCAGGGGTGGCCAAGTTCGGTCCTCGAGAGCCACATTCCTGACACTCTTAGTTGTCTCCCTGCTCCAACACACCTGAATCCAATGAAAGACTCGTTAGCAGACTTTTAATGAGCCTTTCATTGGATTCAGGTGTGTTGGAGCAGGGAGACAACTAAGAGTGTCAGGAATGTGGCTCTCGAGGACCAAACTTGGCCACCCCTGCTCTAGTGCCTAAAACTCTCATGAATATATTCTCTGGGTTTATAGACATTGTTAGTGTGTCTGCGTTTATTAAATTCCACGCATCTTAAATGTAGCAGACATGGATTATCTGGAATTTTGTTTATGCAAGTTTTCAAGGTCTCTACTGCCATCTACTGGCCAGTAGTGTTCATTCGCCCTTTGACGTATCCCATAATCCCTTGTGTGCCAGAGAGTGGCTGCAGTCAACACGATGACAGTTGTAAGTGAATATTATACTATAATACTATACTACTACTAGTTTATTTCAGCTTCAGTCTGATAACTAGCTGTAACTTTTCGAGGCAAGTAAACACTTGTACAACTGACCGCTGCAGGCTGGACATGCTCATGCATCGCCGACGCCGAAAAACAACTGCCGCTCTGGTCCCACTCATAACACACACATCAAAAGAAAAGCCGACCCCACACACACACACTGCTTTATTGTCAACTCTTTTTATTGTTACACTCCTAGAGATGTGCGCTGAAAGTACTCCCTCCCTCCTCTTGCTACTGCCTCCGTACGTTTTCACAAAAACGTAGTGGCCGTGGCATCCGCAGCAAACGTACGGCGAAAAAAAATGCACGGTGGGTTGTGACCGGTGCTTTACATACTCCAGTTAGGAGGGGAGCAGCCGCATTTTGGACCAACAGGAGACGTGAGAGGGAGGGACTAGCTTATTCAAAAATAAAGTGTGTTACAATAATCCATCTGAATTCTGACAAAGGCATGGATTACTGTCTCAACATCTTGACAACATGTTCTGTGTTCTGGGAGAGAGGGAGAGAAGAATATTGAGCTACACTACAGACTCGCAAGAAAGTTATAAATGGCAAGAAAGTAGGCTGAACATTAAAGAAGGTGGTCTAGTCCTGTGACGGACAGTCAAGTGAAAAAGTCAGGAAAATTGGTTGAGTGTTTGCTGGATTGTATTACAATTATTTATTTAGATATATTTATATGTATTTTATGCTTTTATAGTTTTAGAGTCTTGTAGTTTTATATGACTTGAATGTTGTTGCATGTTGCACTGACTGGTCTAGCATTTTTAATTTCGTTGTACATGTTACAATGACAATAAAGATTCTGTTCTATTCACTTCTAAATTAGAAGTGAGAGTAAAGGCCCACTGACACTTGCACGACTTTGATTCATGCACTTGCACGATCTGTGTCATGCAACAGAGTGAACTCGTCTTTAATGGGTGCAGACTGAACGCAAGAGGGTCGTCGGCGCGTGCAATTGTGCAAAGAAAATTTTGAAATGCTCATAAAATCTTTCATGCATAAATGTCGTGCAACGTGGCGTGATATGCTCGCCAACACTACGTGCAGCTCGTCAAGTGGAGTAAAGAAGAAGTGAACAGAGCGAGTGGTTGCGTCAGCACACCACATCAGAGCACAGCTTGTCTGAATGATTATAACGAGATGTTAAATCTATCACAAACATACTTTTACAGCTGCACACTAGAAGAAAAGAACATGCAGCTGTTTTACCAAGTCATGACAATGTAAGCATGACAAATAATTACTTTTAGACGACTCCAAATGCTTTCTACAGCTCGTTTGGCGCATGCATGAATGCCTCCAGCTGGAGCACTCCTCTGTGATTTAGGAAGTGATTAGAGCCATCTTCAGCAGCCAATTTGCAGAGAAAATGATTAATCCACTCCAAAATAATTATTTTATACTGTATACGCAGCACTCAGTTCATGGCAGTCGGTGAAACAAAGCACAGTGTCCAGCTGGGAACACAGCATGTGGCATCGTCACGATGACATGCGTGCAACAAGTGTCAGCGCACATTAACTAAGGATGGTAGTGTGGAAACACTCCTTAGACCTACTGTAGAGGTGATACCTCTTATGGCTGTTTAGAGTCACAGGAATTCAGTATTGCAGCACGGTTCTCTTCACTTAAAAGAAGGAAAAAAGTGTATTTAGTGATATTGTGTTTAATGTCTGTGTTTATAGTGATACACGCTGACCATTTTCAATATAACTGTTCCAGTTCATTTTTTGAGGTGGTCCAGAGTGTATCTCCCATCAGGGGAGATACACTGGAGAGCATTTTAATGCCTTGCTTTTGCATTCTTGAATCACCTGCTTGTTTAAAGCCTTCTAAAACATTGCTTGTCAGGAATGTAGTTAAGCTAAGTTTAATGATTCAGTGTTTCTGTGTATTATGACCTGAATACACGTTGTGATGTGTGTAACATCAGCATCTCAGCCCATTGTCTTCCAGCCTATCTTTGTTGTAGCTACGCAGTGATTTAATTACAGACAGTTAACAGTGACTGTGAGTTTTCTTCTGCCTGATATTTTCCCTTTCTGTCTGCTCCCTGTGTCCAGTGCTGCCAAGTGATCAATGTTTCCCTTGCTGTTGAAGCCCGGTCAGGTCTCCACGGTCCACATGGTCAATGGTTCACCTCCCCCGTGCTGTCAGGAGACACATCTGCTCCTCTTTACTCAGCTCCACCTGCAGCCATCCCTACTGGAAGTGTGTGTGTGTCTGAGCTCAGTGTCAGCAACCTTTTGAACCTTCAGTAAATCATTTAACCTTTGAACTCAAAGATGTTCTGCTCTTTAGTGTTCCGTTCTGCAGCACTGTGACAACAGGAGTGCTTTACTATGTCTCTACTGCCCAAAAGTCTTTTAGTATGTTTAGAAAATGAGCTGGCACCAAATGTCTACACATTCCCATGTTAAAGTCTAATTAAAAAAAAGACATTCATATGTTTAGGGCAACAGGATTTTAGTTCAAGTGATAATTTGTTTTCTTTTTCAGGAACAGAACAAGTCGGCTACTTGGGTTAACTTTTTGTGATGTTGATAAATGTCTAAACTAACTGCAGAAACAAATGGACATGATATCTGTTTTGGTTTCTGGCTCCTCTGCTGTTTAATGCTTACATGGGCCGGCTGTTGGGTAAAGTCACATGATCTAGTAACTAGGTGCCCTAAGTCAGGGGTCCTCAGGCCACAGACCAGTGTCGCAAACCGGACGATCCCCACTAAAATTTGGTCCGCCCTGCCTTCACTGCGCATGCGTTATTTTAGAGCTAGAGGTGGGCGGATCAATCCTAATATTGATAATATTGATACCAACGCTGGTATTAATATTGAATGATCCTTGTGTAAAAAGATCGATACTCAAGCTTTTTGTCTCTCCCGCACGCACTGACTGCTGTGCACGCAGATTCATCAAAGTCTACTCTCTGTCTGTAAGAGCAGCGCTGTGCTGTGTCACACAACCCGGAGCAGCACCCTTGTATTGTAGTTTGTCAGCCCTCCACCTGAGGAGATTTTGTTTTAAGTTGTGTTGAGTGATATTTTTTAAACAAAAATGTTGATTGTGATAATAAAGTATTTTGTTGTCACGTACAACGTTTGGCAAAAATTCTATCCTAGGTCTTTTGGATCCTTTGGATCTATGAAGCTTAAATATGAAAAAATATCAGTATCAATATCGGCGATACTGGGCCTGTATTTACTGGGTATCGGATCAATACCAAAATTCCCGGTATCGCCCAACTCTGTTTAGAGCTCAGCAGCTCGTCTGAGACAGTCTCTTCACCCAAAGTGATCAAATGGATTAATGGGATTATTAACCATTAGATGACAAAGTAAAACCTCTTAAATCATTCTAAAGTCAGTTTTAAGCAGAAACGAGGTGATACTTGGTGACACTTTGACATGATGGAGCGCAGTGAACGCAACAGCTACCAGCCTGTGTAGCTGCGGCGCTCTGGTCGCTTCCCCCGTCTTTTATTATGAAATAATGCTGAATTTACGGGGAAATGATTGTTGTACAAAAGCTTCAGATATCTGTCACTGAGACAGATGATGACTGGAGTGCAGTTTAAAGCAGAAACGTGAACCACGGCTGATGATGAGTGCGTAGTGAAAGCAGGGCGGACCGATTTTTAGGGGGGACCGTCCGGTTTGTGACACTGGTCTGTGGCCTGAGGACCCCTGACTTAGGGCGACACCGGTACGACAGGCTGCGGGCTGGGTGGCACTGGATTACAAATACCAGCAGGAAGCAAGAGGCGGGGGTTGCATTGTCCTGCTTGTGTTTTATTTATTTTCCTGACAATACAGTGGCGCGCAAAAGTATTCAGCCCCTTGGTATTTCACGCATTTTAATTTGTTTATAGCATTTCAGATACAAATGTTATGTGTCGACGCGGGTTGAGGAGCGGACCTGCGTCTGACAGAACCCAGCGCTAAAAATAACCAGAAGGCGGTTCCAAAACAAAACAATTAATTTTTTACCCTCTTTGGTGCATAACAATGTGTACAAACTAAACAGCGTCTTTCTGGTGGAGTGACTGTTGGCACGCTCTCCAGCGCCCGTAAGGATCAAAGCCGGCGCTCCTGGACCCACTACCACTGCCAAACACCCCCCAGGTGGACACGACAAACTGACTCTCTGTGAAGCAAAGAAGAGGTGAGGTAAGTCAGCAGTTACAACAATATCTTTCAAAAGACACACGCTATCAGCAACACATTCAGGTCTGTATCTTTTTTAACTTTATGCAAATGAGCAGCTTCTCACAACAGGTGGAGGATCACTTATCCGCATGCCACAGCAGTGAGAAGCAAGCTGCACAATTCTCATCACAATTCAAGTATACTGTGTAACAAAACACCAAGTTACTATCAACAATTAGTCAAACACTTAATCACCTTTGACGTGTGCTGACAGTATGTGTCCTCACCCTTCCTTGCTTCACGGGCTCGATGTGTCAAACCCAGGCGCGGTCCTCAGCGTCTCACAAACGAACATCACAAGGTCAAGTTCCCGGCAGTTCTGCTTGAATCACACATGACTTAAATGCAGAACGCCATCCAATTATCTGCTTCAGCTGAAAGTCTTTAAGGTTGCATGTGAGCACCCGTCACAGGTGCTGCACATGATGTTGATGAGGGTGAGGACTCTTCAGCCAGCACCTTCTCCACAGACAAATCAGCTCTCATGCCACCTGGAGAGCAAAGAAAAGAAAAGAACACCAAAATATCCAGCCACACCCCCCAACACACAACAACAAAAAGTAATTCAGGGTTCTCAATATAAAAAATTCTCAAATTATCTTCCTTAGACTCAAACTGAAAGTAAATCTCTACAAGTTGATATAAATTAAGTAAAAATATAAAAGCCAAGATGATGGTTGCATAAGTAATCAGCCCCTTTGGTATAATACCTGTAAATAATCAGTTTAATTGCCAGTTTTCTTCAGACAAGTCAGGGGATGGATACATGAACATTTCCAAGTCACTGAATATGTCTTGAACTTTATTTACATCCATTCTGAAGAAATACAAACAGTATGGCACTCTGTGGTAAATATGTGTGTGTTAGACAGTTCTCAAAAACTGAGTGACTGTGCAAGAAGGAGAAGAGTGAGGAAAGCCATCCAGGCAACCCAGAAGAAGTTAGTCGCTTTTGTGGCTGTAATTGGAGAAATTTTGCACAGTGCATGTTTTGCATTTTGTGTCCCCAGTTACACAGCTTCATGATAAAGTGGGACAGAGGAGGGTTTTCTTTCACCAAAACATCATCTCTAGGCTCACATATCAGATGTACCTTCTGGAAAATTGTAGCTGAACTTTCAGGTCTTCTTTTTAATAAAATCCCCCTCTATACCACTTCATCATGAAGCTGTATAAACTAGGGATACAAAATGCAAAATATGCACAATGCAGAATTTCTCCAATCACAGGCAGAGAACCCTATAACTTCTTCTGGGTTTTCTGGATGTCTTGGTTGCTTTCCTCACTCTTCAGAAAACTGGCAATTAAACTGATTATTTACAGGTATTATATCAAAGGGGCTAATTACTTATGCAACCCATCATCTTGGCTTTTATATTTTTAATTAATTTATATCAAGTTGTAGAAATTTACTTTTAGTTTGAGTCTAAGGAAGATCATTTTAGAAATTTTTATATTGAGAAGCCTGATTTACTTTTTGTATTTGAAATGCCATAAACAAATTAAAATATGTGAAATACCAAGGGGCTGAATACTTTTGCAAGCCACTGGATCAAACTCCATTACATATCACAAAGAAATGTAAATTCCTTCAGAAGTAAAATGTTCAACAAACCGATTTAATTTTATTAAAGAATTAAACCAGTGAAACAATGAAAACATTCCACTAATGTCACCAGATGTGGTTCAAAGGCGTAGAGATAAATAAAAGGGCAGACATCGTCATAGCAGCCAGTAAGGAGAAACCAGAGACTGAATGATGTCCCACAATGCCACACTGAGCAGATTGTGGGTTCTGGTTTCATGCAATATTTTTTTCTGACAGATGTTGACTTGTGTTATGCACCTTGGTGTTGCTGTCAGTACAGCAGTGAGGCACAAAACCCAAGATAAGTGCACGAGGTTGGTATCAGTGGTGGGCACAGGGAACCAAAAAGTTAACTTCGGTAACCATTAATCCTAACGGAAAAGTTAACTTTTATAATGCCAAACAGGTAAAAGATTTAGCGGAAGTTACCGTTAACTTTTAGTATTGACTCAGTCGTGGCCACTGATAAGCCAGTTTCGAGTTTAACCCTCTGGGGCTGATGCTGTCATATATGATGGCTATGACCAAGCTTTACTAAATTATAAATAACTTTTGAATGATATGAGATAGAGACTTATATTTTTTTTGGCTGAAAAGTTAACTCTGCGGACTTTCGAGCCAGCCATCAGCCATCTTTGTACTCCTCATAGAAGCTGTGTGATGATGTGCGCAGTGTGAGTGTCCAATTGGTATTGGTTCACCGTCACACGGGTTTCCAAAATCCAATCGTAGGGCAGATTTCCCTCACGTGAAAAGCCAAAGATCGTTTTCAGGAGTGATATGTTACTAGTTGGCCCATTTGAATAGCCCCCTGGGTGCTCCAATGAGTACATACTATTAGTACATACTCAGTGTGCCCTGCGCCATTACGCACAGCAATCAGTGAAAGCAGGAGCACACGGAGAGCCTCTGATGACAACCTCACATGCTCAAACAAAGAGTGTGTAACTATCAGGATTGCTCCACTAGTTTGCATGTGAATGTTACTGGATAACTCTGTTACTTTCTCAGCGTAAAGCACTGTTTACCATATCAATGGACAACAAAACACATAGACCATTTTGTATATATTGTTTAAAATGTGCATTTGTGTTTATTGTTTGAACCTTTTTGTTGTACAGTCTTTCACACAAGACCTCAAATTACTTTTATAAAGTGTCAAAACAGTTGTTTATTATAGTTTGCTGTGTGTTTTGAATAAATGTGTGTGGAAAATTATTTTTCGCTTTTTTTTCCTTGCCTGTTTTGATTGTAAACCTTTATTACACTTATGAAACACAACAAAAACATATATATTATTAAAAGCACAGGTTGTCCTGAAAAAAAGAGACATAAACTTGATTGTGGGATGCAGGGAGAGCTGTTAACAGCAATAATAAAACATTTATGCCAGGCGAGTGAACTGTCCAAAAAATGCCCTCGGACCCCAGAGGGTTAAGCACCACAGGGACTGCAGGATCACAAACACAAAACGAATGCACGAAAAATAAATAAATAACAATAAACCACCAAACACTATCATCATCTTTATCAAAAGCAGTAAATCGCAGTTTTAGAAGTTACAGTTAATGTGCAGTTCGACCAACTTCACACACTGTGTGAAGGGGCCCGAAAGACTTCATTCACATCCCCATCTACCAAATTACTCTTGATTAAAGTTAAAGAAGAATACCCAGAACCTGCCGCAATGACACTACGTGTGTGTGAGGCTAAATTTTCTACTCTGACCGACACCAAAACAAGGATCTGCAACAGACTGAAACACACTATAAAAACACATATTAAAAACACACTTCAGGCTCAGGCCTCACATGGATGGTGAGTAATGTGTTGTGTCCAGTGGTTAAGGTTCAAAAGTACTTTTTCTATGCTTTATGCAGCGCAACATGACATCAGGTGTGTAATCTGGAGTGGGACACTGTAGATGAAGTGTCTTGTCCAAGGACACAGACAGGTAGCATGACTGTGAATCAAACCCACGCTACATATTGGCAGCACAATTCTTTAGCTCCCTGTTCTACATTCATTTGTTTAAGTCTGTCCAAAACTGAACTACTTCATATTTACTAACCCTCAGCCCTTCAGTCCAGGGTTAATTCATAACCGTTTGACCTCGGTTGATCTTCAGAGGACAAACTGATCATGTGATCAAAATAAAAACTTACATATAACACCATATTGGTGTTGCATAGTACCCACAACTGTAGCTGCATCCAGTTTCTCAAAATAGGCATTCTGAAGGAATTTGATCTGAGATGGGAATGTTGTTGGCTTGCTTTCTCATCCGACTCATCCTACAGCCTCCTTTCTTTGTGTGGAATATTGTGCCAATACTTCTCACCTGCTGTGCTGATACACTGTTGGTGTATGATCTGCAGACTTGTCAGGTCTGCAGATCATAGAATCGTAACACAGGCTTTACCGTATGGCAATTGTGAACAATAAGTGAGGCCCGATGGCTGTCATCCTTCTTCCTACGTTCTGTCAAGTGTCATAAATCCCTCCTACCACCCCCGCCCAGGCATCAGCAGGAGGAAAAGGACAAACCAATGAACCCACCAGAACCTAGGCTGTGACATCACCAAAAGCCATAAATAGGCCTTAGAGAGAGAATCACTCTCTTTCCAGTTTCCACCAGCACCCTGAGTGCTGCAGAGCAGATGATTCAGCACAGCTCCTTGGCAAACCAACCTAATCATATCTGCCAGCGAGTAACCAAGCACAGGGCACGTGCTTTGTTGTGGCAACATTAAAGAAAAAGAGTGGGCTTGTCCCCAGCAGGGTAACGCTGCAACTGTGACATCTACTCCAAAAATCACAGTGAAGTGTGCTTACATCTGGGTCCCTGCGAACCTTTTCCCAAAGAAAACCATAATGCTCACTGTTAGCATCACTAGCACTAACCTCCTGCTAAACATCTTAAAATCAGCACATCAGCTGCTCTGCTCCATGGATATTCCTTCCACCTTATTTTCTCTCTTCTGTGTTATTTTAGTTGTATGAATGCACAGAGTAGATTGAAGTGTTTGTTTTTACTGGAGGTCCAATGGAGGCCATCATTTAGACACTCCCAAAGGTCCAGGCTGCCCTGCAGACATCTAGGAGCTCCCAAAGTGAGGCATGCAAAGACATGCACATGCACACATGGCTCTTGTTTAGCTTATTGTTTGGTAGTAGCTTCAGTAAACTGTAGATCTTATTAATGAAAGTAAAAAGGTGATTAATGTTGCTGTCATTAATAAGTCCTGATGAACTTAAGCAGCTCATGACCTGTTTCAGCATCTCCGTTTTTCCGTTCAGGGTCACCACACCAGACCTGATGTGGATCTGCATGTTGAGGCCTATGCAGAACAGCAGCAGGTACAGTGTATCACACTGGTATATTTTGCACTTAATGGTGACTTGTGAAATTCCCCTGGAGTTGGCTTCCAGTGAAGTCTTTTACAGTCCCACTTGAGTTCATGATGAAGGTTGTCAGTACACTATTAGCTTTGGAGAGTATCAAGCACACCAGTATCCATGTGTGAGACTTTGAGTCACAGGCTTTCTGGGTGAGTACCTGCTGTTAGTCGCCCACCTGTTTGTGTTGTCAGGTACTCATGGAGTGCTGTTAGCTTCTTCAGCCAGTAGCTGTGGATCATATCTAGTCCTGATGCTGTCCAGATCTTTCCTGAAACTCATTGTTAGATGCCTTTGTGATGTTGACTGGTTCTTGTTCTGGGAGGTGGCTGTGGTGTGGTCATGTCCATCATTAGCCAATTAATGTCCTCTTGGGTTTTCCTGATTTGGGCTTCCAATCATACCATTCCATCATGTAAACAATCAGTCGATCCCCACCTCTCAAAAGTGACCATCTATCTACCACACACAGGTAAAGTGTGGGTATCCCCTTTTTGTATCCCCAGTTACACGACTTTATGATAAAGTGTAACAGAGGAGGGTTTTCTTTCACCAAAACATCAACTCTGGGCTTACATATCAGATGTACCTTCTGACAAATTGTAGCTGAAGTTTCAGGTCTTCTTTTTAATAAAATCCCGCTCTATACCACTTCATCATGAAGCTGTATAACTGGGGATAGGTTAGACCTTACCTATTAGAACTGGTAAGGTTAGACCTTACCTGTGTGAAGCACCTTGAGGCAACTCTGTTGTGATTTGGTGCTATATAAAGGAAATAAATTGAAATTGAAATTGGGATACAAAATGCAAAATATGCACAGTGCACAATTTCTCCAATCACAGCCACAGAAGCCTGTAACTTCTTCTGGGTTGTCTGGATGTCTGGGTGGCTTTCCTCACTCTTCTTCTTGCACGGTCACTCAGTTTTGAGAACTGTCTACTCCACACAGATTTACCATATTGTTTGTATTTCTTCATAACTGATGTAAATAAAGTTCAAGACATATTCAGTGACTTGGAAATGTTCATGTATCCATCCCCTGACGTATCTGAAGAAAACACAATTAAACTGATCATTTACAGGTATTATACCAAAGGGGCTGATTACTTACGCAACCATCATCTTGACTTTTATAATTTTAATTAATTTATATCAAGTTTTAGAAATGTACTTTCAGTTTGAGTCTAAGGAAGATAATTTTAGAAATTGTTATATTGAGAAGCCTGATTTACTTTTGTATTTGAAATGCCATAAACAAATTAAAATGTGTGAAACACCAAGGGGCTGAATACTTTTGCAAGCCACTGTACAGCCAGACTCCTCACTCAGGATCTGTAGCACTGCAGTCATTGATTCAGCATTGTTTATGAAATCAAGGTCAGTCAATGTTTCCTCACCAACAAAAGTGCTTAATCTGCTGGTTCTACAATCCTACCCAACACCCAAATGCAAGCACTGAACAGGGTAGGAGCCAGAACACAGCCCTGAAGAACACCAGATTATGGGAGAAAAACAATCAGTGTATCTGCTTCACAGTATTTGTGTATAGGCTGGCATTGATGTCCAGCAATGTCTAACGGATCCCATAAATTTTCAGGATGTCTCAGATAGTAGTCCAATCAACTAAATCGAATGCTTTGCGAAAATCAACACAAGCTAAAAAGAAGCACTGCCTGTATTCACATGGTTACTGCGAAAAATTATTATACAGTCAGATATTCAACTTTTCTTGACCACATTACCTTCGACTCTGATAAAAAGTCTTTAGCTAGCTTGAAGCAAATATGGATTAAACATGGACAGAATTGGTCACATGTCAAATCCACACAGAACAATGTTGTGGTCTCACTGAATCACTGAAATACTTTGAATGAATTGGTGTCAAATGTAAAAGGTGCAGGTGTTTCACTCTTAGTGCTCATTCTAGCTTTAAATATGACATTTATTGCACAGAGATTTTACATTCTGAAGAAGTCTGCTGAAAGGATATGGCAAAATCAAATTATCTGGTCAAATATGGTCTGACATTGAAAGATAGCAGAATTACGTAAACAGTGAAAAACAAAGAGATGGAGTGAGATGGAACAGATACAGGGTGAGGGGTGTTACAGCAGTAGACACAGCAGTAAGTCCTGTGTCGTGATGGTGGTGAAGGGATTAGTAAATGACCCTGGTCTCCCTCTTGCTGGCAGAGAAATAACTACCACTACCATGACTTTCACAAAAGAGTGTGCATGCGCATGTGTGTGTGTGTGTGTCTGCCCTACAGGGTTACACAGGGAAGTAATAGGATTTCTCTGCCTTTGAGGTCTGCAAAGAAAAAGACCAATTGTGTGGATTTGGCCCTTACTGCCACTGCTGCTGCACTACTTGATGGTTGAAAATTGGTGTGTGTGTGGGTGGGTGTGTGTGTGTGTGTGTGTGCATGTGTGTGTGCATGTGTGCGTGTGTGTGTGTGCTCAAGGACTTGTGACAATGCAGAGTACATTCTGTATGTCTCTGCACCTGAACATGACAGTGCCTCTGTGTGTGGAGTGACACAGAATGAGGTCATGGCAGTGGTTTGGTTAACCCAAAACACATTAACCAAGCAGTGGCCCGGACACTCACAGAAATAAATGGACAAACCACAGCATGAAAACATTAATGCAGTACTTTAATATGTACTTAATAAGTGGTTTGTAGGGGTTTGGACAATAGGACCTAAAATTAACATCACACTATTCAGTGTTTGGAGGCTATGGTATATTACGGTATTACTAGTTACTAATCTCCAACTATTTTCTTTTCAGATACACTCCTTGAAACTTAAAATCTGGGTGACAAACCCGAGCTAGACGTTTTGCTGGTTTAGTTGAAGCATTTTGTTGATTATGTAAATGCAGACGTATGGTCTGGACTGCTCTCACCACCTACTCTTGCCCCACTGGGAGGGAGCGCCCATCGGGCATGTAGGCCTGTGTCAGGCACAGCTGCAGTTGGGACCCCATCTCTTCGTACTGCCTGCATCAATCTTTCAAGTGTCATGCATGATGGTCTTGAGAGCTGGGTTCCCATGGTTCCCAGCTGTTTGCTCCTGCACTCCTCTGAGAATGCCATGATCCGCCACGCATCCACCTATTTTAATTACAGTATTTTTCAGAATAATAGCAGTGCTATGTGACTAAAAAGATTAATCCAGGTTTTGAGTATATTTCTTATTGTTACATGGGAAACAAGGTACCAGTAGATTCAGTAGATTCTCACAAATCCAACAAGACCAAGCATTCATGATATGTACACTCTTAAGGCTATGAAATTGGGCTATTACTAAAAAAAGTAGAAAAAGGGGTGTTCACAGTAATAGTAGCATCTGCTGTTGAGGCTACAAACTCAAAACTATTATGTTCAAACTGCTTTTTTAGCAATCCTGTGAATCACTAAACTAGTATTTAGGTTGTATAACCCACAGTTTTTCATGATTGTTTTCACATCTTTGAGGCAATTAAATTTTGTTGGTTTGGAACCACGATTTTGCTTGTTTACTAGTGTGCTTGGGGGTCATTGTCTTGTTGAAACACCCATTTCAAGGGCATGTCCGCTTCAGCATAAGGCAACATGACCTCTTCAAGTATTTTGACATATCCAACTGATTCATGATACCTGGTATGCGATATATAGGCCCAACACCATAGTAGAGAAGAAACTGCCCATATCATGATGCCTTGCACCACCATGCTTCACTATCTTCACTGTGAACTGTGGCTTGAATTCAGAGTTGGGGGTCATCTCACAAACTGTCTGCGGCCTTTGGACCCAAAAAGAATCAATTTTACTCTCATCAGTCCACAAAATATTCCTCCATTTCTCTTTAGGCCAGTTGATGTGTTCTTTGGCAAATTGTAACCTCTTCTGCACATGTCTCTTATTTAACAGAGGGACTTTGCAGGGGATTTTTGCAAATAAATTAGCTTCACACAGGCGTCTTCTAACTGTCACAGCACTTACAGGTAACTCCTGGAGCTGATCAATGGGTTGAGCCTTTGCCATTCTGGTTATTCTTCTATCCATTTTGATGGTTGTTTTCTGTTTTCTTCCATGCATCTCTGTTTTTTTAATCCTTTTACAGCATTGGAGATCATTGTAGAACAGCCTATAATTTTTGCACCTGCGTATAAGTTTTCCCCTCTCCAATCAACTTTTGGATTTGTGAGAATCTACTGAATCTACTGCTACCTTGTTTCCCCATGTACAATAAGAAATATACTCAAAACTTGGATTAATCTTTTAGTCACATAGCACTACTATTATTCTGAAACACTACTGTATAACCTGAGATCAGATCAGCCGACTGCTCAATTTAAACATATACTAAGTGGAAGAAAAGAAACTAACCAGGATTTGCTCAGAAGAGGGAAGAGCCCAGCACGGAATGCCCCTTCAATGCAATGCCCATTTCATGGAATGAGTAATGCCTTGAAGAAAAGAAGATTAAGAATCAATGCCACACGGACAACCTATGTCTGTTTGTCTGATCACAGGTGCACAGCACTGCAGTGCTGATCAGAACTGCACTTTAATGTTTACTGATCTCAAAATGAATGGATATTTGGCATTCTTGGTTCCATTATTCAATCTGTGATATTTTCCATGGTATTTTAATAAAAAAAGAAGGAAACTGGTGTTCTGCGTTATCATGTTTTGACAGTATTGTGTCATTCATAATGTGGTGCATTATCATTTTAGTAACCACTCTGACAACAGCATAACGCCCCCCTTACCACGCCTATATAACAGCTTTATTTTTTGTGGCATAGATTCAGCAGGTAATGGAAACATTCATCAGAAATTGCAGTCCATACTAACATGACGAATCACACCTGTGCCACGTCACTACACCACACAACTCATCTGTGGCTCATCTGCTTTAAGGTTCAGCATGTTATGCATTCAGAGATGCTCCTCTGGTTATTGCTCAGTCCAGTCTGACCTTTCCTCTTGGATCTCTGCCATCATCAAGTAATTTTCTTCTCGAGACCTGCCACTGTCCATAGATGGTTTTGTGTCAAAATTGTAGGAGTAGCAGTCACAGTTTGTGAAATACTTGAACCAGCCACTGAATAGGTGAAAATGTTATTATCAGCGTGTGATAAAATGCACATGATCCCTGCTGGGGTGCTCATGTGCATGTTTCTCTCACTAAATGGAAAGTAACATTTATGACTGATTATACAGGCAGCTACTTACCTTAGACTCCTTCCTGTCAATATTTAGTTTTCTTCTCCGCTGTCCCATTTCATGTTTTAAAGTTAAAGGCCCCTTCAACATAGCACGAATGAGTCAGAATGATGCATGAAGCAGGATTCAGACGACAGTAGTGCAAATTCAAACTTGCACACGAACACTCATACAGCAGTCTCACAGCAGGTCAGCACATCCGTTGAGCCACAGCATCAGCACACCACATTCATCCTGCCCTCACATTGGAAATCCAACTGAATGGCGGTCGAGATGCAGTCGTACCACCAATTCCACTGAAGTTGCAACATTCATACTTGCAAGTCTGTGTTCAAGTCGGAGCATTTGGACTGCGGTGGAGGGGCCATATGAAATGTTTGGCCACGTCGAATCCTGGCCGAATATCCCGATCAAGCCAGCCCTTCACACTACAGGCCAGATGAGGGTGAATGATGGGCTAATGCCCATTTGACCCACACTCGGCCAGAGTCGAGGTGCCACCCATGAAATCCAACAGCATTTGCTTAGAATGCAGGCCCATTCGTGCGGCCGTTATGAATGTAGTGTCCAGGACACCACTGTTGAGGTGCTGTCAAGGTGGCGAAAGCTTAAAGAGCTGTCAGTGTGCCGTGTCTGCCACCTTAGCACCACGAATGTCATGCAAGTGTGGTCGTGTGTCAGCCAGAGTGCAGTGTGATTGCTGTGCAGTGCAGCATGACATCTGGACAGGCTATCATGTCCATGATGGATGTCATTTAACAGATACATTGTCATTCCCTCTCATGGGTTACACAATATGAGACATTATGATCATCACAGCAGGTGCACACAGCATGCTGCTTGCCCAGGCGAGTCAATGCATGTGACAGGCCCAGCGCGCTGCCACCAACACAGCTGACCAGGATGTGACACTGTGAAAATACCTATCATGACGTATACAGCATGTCCCTCTGCCACAACAGAGATATAAAAAAAATAATCCCAGCTGTGGAACAGCACCACCTGCATGTCACAGTGCTGGGTGGACACCAACCATGCAGCACCCTGTGCTGTACATCCCATCCTGCTGACAGCTCCCACTGTCAGCTCACAAAAGCAGTGTCCCATATGAATCCCATATAGAGCCATATACAGTGGTTCCTTGCTATAAACGCGGTTCACCTTTTGCGGCCTCGCAGTTTCACTGATTTTTTTTTTTTTTTGTGCAATTTTGCATGTTTTTTTAACAGCGCATTGTGTTCTGCGTCCTTATCATGCAGGCCGGTCACGGCACCGGTCGGCATCACCAGCCGATTGCCCTATCTTGGCTTTCAATGCTTACTAGTCGAGTGAGTATAAAAGAACTTGTGGAGAGCTGGACTTGTCCCAACTTGTCCTCTAACACTCCGAAATGGAGGTGTTCCTTTGTCTCGCTTCATCAGCGAATCGGTCGTGACGCGCGAAGCCTCCGCGCGGCTTTCCATGACAAAATCTCTTGTTAAAAGTGAATCTGCCGGAAAATTGGCTGATGCCAGGTCTTGTGATAACCAGAGAAAGAGCACACGACGGTCTCATATCCACAGAGCCTCAGCTTAGAATGATCAGTGGTTTGTGCCGCATCGTCGCGCTCGCAGCGCGGCGCACCGACCATGCTTAAAGGGGTGCCTTACAGCTGTAGTTAAAGTCCGTATCTCTGTGAAGCCCGTAAAATTTTCACTGAAAGCCGATAAATTTTTCGAATGGTTTGTAGTGCCGTCTCTAACAGCTTCTTGAAGAAATTCTGATAGAAAAAAAGTCCTTTTCATTCCGCCATTTCCAGACAATGAAAATCCGACGAGGGGGCGGGACCACTCCTTCCACAAGGCGTGCTCACAGGCAAATGACGTCACCGACAGGCGTGGAAAAACTCACGCATGCGCACGAGGGTTCAAGCATGTCTGACGTAAAAACATATGAATGAAATCCATATAGTTTTTGAAAAAAAATAAAAGGTATCGATACTTATGGACAGGCCTCGTATTTTTTGCTGCTGAATCACGACTTGCCATGAGACCAAGTTGGTTTTGTCACCTGCTTGATCCCATTACCTCCATTTCGTGGTCTCCACCTTGGGAAATTTGGGATTTCACCATGTGGTTTTTCGACTCTGTTTTTCACGGTGTGTTTTGGACTGTGATTTTACCTTTGTGGACAATAAATCACCTGTGGAATTTTCACATCAAATCCTGCTCTCGTAACTGCTTGCATTTTTGGGTTCACATCAGAACTATTATCACAACACTGTGGATGACATGAAATCACGTCATGGGTTGGATGTCATTCAAAATCTAGCATGGAGGGAGCTGACCATGCTGTACCAGGCCCCCATCGACAGCTGATTCCTGGGGGGGGGGGGGCACGTGTGCAATGGAAGTGGTGAACCCATGTACTAACATGTAATGTGGAACATGGCAGGTCTTCCGCTGAGCGGACCACAGTGCTCATCCTCGCACGGCTTCCCCCTCCACTCCACTATCCGGGTTGCATTTGGCATTCGGACACCATCATTTGAGCCTGGCTCAATTTTTATCCCTCCCAACTGTGGCTCAATTTTTTCGGATGATGTCCTTTCGGCCCGACATTCATGTTATGTGTGAAAGCACCTTAATATTAACTTCTGCAAAGACAAACCTCATACTGCATCCCAGCTCCAGGTAGACTAGGTCTCTGTGTTTGAAGTTGTGTATGATTTTTCTCTCACTCTAACAGTCTTACCAGTTATGGGGTAGGGAACTAATTGCCTGCATCTGTTGATCAGTAAGTCACAGGCCGGTATGATTGGTGTTAGAGCACTGAATGGACTTTCTTTCAACAGTGGCAGTTCACTGGGTGGAAGCCAAAAGTGAAAAGAGGGAATGCAGTGGCATTTTTATTCTCTCTGTGACATCACAGCCTGCATCCTGAGGGCACTCCACTGTTTTGTCCAGTCAGTAACTAATGCTCAGTTCATAGCCAGAGGCCACCTGCTGGTGTGGGCGCAATTTCATGGACCCCATCATAAATCTCCCCAGACAGGCTGGGTTTCAAAATGTAAGCCTTCCTTCTCCTGAATCACATGGCCTGTGGCTCCAGATGGCTTCTTCATGCAGGGAACATGATTTAGCATGAGGCTGCAAGATGAAACATAACAAAAGTACAGTTCTGAAACTGCGCTTTGACAGTATGGACTTTGTGATACTTGAGTTTAACTTTTCACGACAGGGCTGGCACTGGATTGTCAGCCGGTGTACTGGTTCTGAGAGCTGCAGATTATTCTCACTCATCCTCATGTCACATGAGTGGAAGTCACTTGACAACTCATTAACTCCGCAGTCTGTCTCTCTGACCGTCTCACTTTCCTACCACAGTGGATACTTTCTTTCCTTGTGATCTTTGGTATTTATGGTTCCACTGTCACTCATTGAGGGTGTGTGGGGTGCATATCACATTTAAGAATGGATGGGAAAATTAATTTTGCCAGAATATTTGCAAATGTGTGTGGGGACTTGTGTGCCTGTATGTCAGTCTGTGTGTGCACAAACAGACTTGTAAATGTGCATTCTGAACATGTGTGCACAATCACCTTTGTAAGTATATAAAAATCTCTAAATTATTTTGCGATCTGTAAATGTCTAGAAAAATCTGTACATACGTACGTACATAGATATTAACTGCTGAAAAGTCTAAATATTTAACTTCCAGGGCCCATATCCATGAAGCATCCTAAGGCTAAAAGTAGCTCCCAGTGACATTCTAAGAAAAATCTTAGCATTCCTCAAACTGTTAGACATTCCTAGAATTTTCCCTTGGTAAGATGAAAGCTATTCACAAAGCACTTAGGCCTTAAGAGAGCTCCTAAGGACAAAAGGACATGTTGCACATTTTTTTTTTACATCCTAGTTAGCAAGACAACATAAAAGTACTCATGACTGTAGGTCTTTCCGTGCACGTGTTGATAATTAATAGTTGCGGAGGTATTTTATTGCTAATTATTCCTCTCACTCTGAGCGTTAGCAGGTGCATTTCTGTAAAATGTCTTAGCAATTCTCTGCAGTTCCCAGTGTGTGACGTACGTTTTAGCAAAAAGCCAAAACATCCCGATGACTGAGAGACAGAGTGAAATGAACCTGCTACGTCTGATAACAAAGCTTCTGAGCTTTCACTTGAAAGTGATGGCTCAGACTTACAGAGGATATACAGACAGGAAATGACAGACCACTCTTAACTTTGTCAGAGTCTGTTGGATTTTGGAACCTAAAGTGTGGTGACACTGCTGTTTGTGTGGCAGCATTCTGGTCTACTGCCACTGCGTGCATGGATGTTGGACATCTCCATGACACAGTTTTTCACAGGTTGTCTGGAGATGCAGATGTATTTCTTAGATTGGATAAAGTTAGAATATACACTCAACAAAAATATAAACGCAACACTTTTGGTTTTGCTCCCATTTTGTATGAGATGAACTCAAAGATCTAAAACTTTTTCCACATACACAATATCACCATTTCCCTCAAATATTGTTCACAAACCAGTCTAAATCTGTGATAGTGAGCACTTCTCCTTTGCTGAGATAATCCATCCCACCTCACAGGTGTGCCATACCAAGATGCTGATTAGACACCATGATTAGTGCACAGGTGTGCCTTAGACTGCCACAATAAAAGGCCACTCTGAAAGGTGCAGTTTTATCACACAGCACAATGCCACAGATGTCGCAAGATTTGAGGGAGCATGCAATTGGCATGCTGACAGCAGGAATGTCAACCAGAGCTGTTGCTCGTGTATTGAATGTTCATTTCTCTACCATAAGCCGTCTCCAAAGGCGTTTCAGAGAATTTGGCAGTACATCCAACCAGCCTCACAACCGCAGACCCACGTGTAACCCACACCAGCCCAGGACCTCCACATCCAGCATGTTCACCTCCAAGATCGTCTGAGACCAGCCACTCGGACAGCTGCTGAAACAATCGGTTTGCATAACCAAAGAATTTCTGCACAAACTGTCAGAAACCGTATCAGGGAAGCTCATCTGCATGCTCGTTGTCCTCATCGGGGTCTCGACCTGACTCCAGTTCGTCGTCGAAACCGACTTGAGTGGGCAAATGCTCACATTCGCTGGCGTTTGGCACGTTGGAGAGGTTCTCTTCACGGATGATGCGAAGGAGATGTGTTGCACTGCATGAGGCATATGGTGGTCACACCAGATACTGACTGGTATCCCCCCCCCCAATAAAACAAAACTGCACCTTTCAGAGTGGCCTTTTATTGTGGGCAGTCTAAGGCACACCTGTGCACTAATCATGGTGTCTAATCAGCATCTTGGTATGGCACACCTGTGAGGTGGGATGGATTATCTCAGCAAAGGAGAAGTGCTCACTATTACAGATTTAGACTGGTTTGTGAACAATATTTGAGGGAAATGGTGATATTGTGTATGTGGAAAAAGTTTTAGATCTTTGAGTTCATCTCATACAAAATGGGAGCAAAACCAAAAGTGTTGCGTTTATATTTTTGTTGAGTATATAATGGACTTTCTATATAATGTACCACAATTGTGAGAACTTGAGCTGCAGTCAGACATTCTCTTGCTGGCAGTCATGCATGCAAAGCATGCGTGAAGACTTATGTTGGACCTGGACATGTTCTCTGGCTGGTGATCTGTGTGAGGACTTACAACCCCAATTCCAATGAAGTTGGGATGTTGTGTAAAATGTAAATGAAAACAGAATACAATAATTTGCAAATCGTCTTCAACCTATATTCAATTGAATACACCACAAAGATAAGATATTTAATGTGCAAACTGATAGACTTTTTTGTTTTTGTGCAAATATTTGCTCATTTTTAAATGGATGCCTGCAACATGTTTCAAAAAAGCTGGGGCCGGGGCAACAAAAGACTGGAAAATTTGATGAATGCTCAATGAACACCTGTTGGAACATTCAACAGGTGAACAGGTTAATTGGAAACAGGTGAGTGTCATGATTGGGTATAAAAGGAGCATCCCCAAAAGGGTCAGCCATTCACATAGATGGGGTGAGGATCACCACTTTGTGAACAACTGCGTGAAAAATTAGTCCAACAGTTTAAGGACAATGTTTCAGAGAATCTGGAGAACTTTCTACATGTAAGTGGCAAGGCCAAAGACCAACATTGAATGCCCTTGACCTTCGGCACTGCATTAAAAACTGACATCATTGTGTAAAGGATTTTACCGCGTGCGCTCAAGAACACTTCAGAAAACCATTGTCAGTTAACACAGTTTGTCGCTACATCTACAAGTGCAAGTTAACACTAGGACTCCCAGAACTCCAACACTGCTAGAACTGCCAAGGCCGTCAATTTGACAGTAGCATTCTAGCAGACGGAATGCGTGGGGGGTAATGGTGTCATTGCATTCCACTGGCCACAATGCTAAAGGTATTCATGCATGCTATAAAATGATGGTTTGGCAAAGGTTGCATTGTGTATTTCTTAGCACATTATCAGTACCTTGATTTGACGTTTCTTCAGGGCCAGTGAGCTGGAAAGCAGGGTTTATTGCGGGGGACTGGGCCCCTGCCTAATCTCTGTGCTCCTGAACCTGCACTGATTGTGGCATTGCTATATATAGTACATATATAGTTATTTTACTAATCTGTTGACAATAGCTTAAAACAATAATATCCTTATATCGGATACTCTTTTACTACCTTGAAAAAAATGTGTCATCACCACCTCCTGGTGACGAGACAACTTGTTTCTTTTTAGCCGGGGGAGGCTCACTCTCTGACTCGCTGTCACATAAGCTGACGATGGACCAAGAGTTGTCCGAATCCCCCTCATCTAAATTTTGTAGCGTTTCCAACGCTTCTTTTACAGAAAATCATCAAGAAGCCATTTACAATAAATTGCTAGCTGTCTCCTTCTCAAACAGCACACCAGAGCGGTGGTTGCTAGCCTACACTCCCACCCACACTCAGCCGCGGGAAAAAATAAAAAAATTATAGGGCCGTCAAAACAGCAGCTGCGGTAGTTAGAGGTAGAAACACTTACAAGGTTTGTTAGAAAAGTATCCGACCTTTTTATTTTTTCAAAAACCTGATAAATTTGAATCACGTGTACTTACATGAGCCAACCTTGAACCTTCATGCGCATGCGTGAGTTTTTTCACGCCTGTCGATTGCGTCATTTGCTTGTAAGCAGCCTTTGTGTGAGGATGGGTGTAGTCTCTCGTCGTTTTTTTCTTTGAAAGGAAATGGCGGAATGACTGGGGCAGCGTGACTGCATCAAATTTTGCCAGAAACTGGGCGACAGCCAGGTGGAAACCATTTGGATTATTCAAACGGCTTTCGGTGACGATCCTTTGGGCATCACACAGATTAAGGAGCGGTACAACCGGTTTAAAGACGGCCACACAACGGTGGAGAGTGAGCCACGCTCCGGGCGGCCATCAACATGCTGAAATGACCAGATCATTTCCAAAGTGAACGCTGTGGTGTTGCGGGACCGTCATGTGACTATCCGAGAAATTGTGGAAGAGGTGGACATCAGCACTTTTTCAACACATTCCACTGTGACAGAAGATTTTGCCAAGAAAAGAGTTGCAGCAAAATTCATGCCGATGAATTTGGCACGAAGCTGATGGCGGAGCACAAGCGCCACCCTGTTGAAGCCTCACAGGACATGTTGTAACATGTCCAGCTCTTCCACAATTTCTCGATAGTCACACGACTGAAAAGCCACCGAAAGCCGTCTGAATCTTCCGAATGGTTTCCACCTGACTGTCGCCCAGTTTCTGGCAAAATTTGATGCAGTCGCTCTGCTCCAGTCGTTCCTCCATTTCCTTGCAAAGAAAAAACGATGAGAGACTACACCCATCTGCACACAAAGGCTGCTTACAAGCAAATGACGCAATCGACAGGCGTAAAAAAACTCATGCATGCGCACGAAGGTTCAAGGTTGGCTCATGCAAGCACACGTGATTCAAATCCATCAGGTTTTTGAAAAAACTAAAATGGTCGGATACTTTTCTAACAGACCTCATATATCTTCTTTTTCTTTTCTTTTTTTAAATAGAGACACAGAAACAAAAAGGACAAAGGTTTAGACAAAGTCAGGATGCCAGGAAGAGAATGGTTTTAAGCCAGAGTTATGACAGGTCAAACTTTCAAAACTGTCAAATTGACTACCCTGATAGTTTTCGTGTTAAAACTCTACCATGCAAAGCGAAAGCCATACATCAACTACATCCAGAAATGCCATCTTCTCTGGGCCTGAGCTCATTTGAAATAAACAGACACAAAGTGGAAAAGTGTGCTGTGGTCTGATGAGTCCAAATTTCAAATTGTTTTTGGAAATCAGACAAAAGAGGAAAAAGACCATCCAGATTGTTACCAGCACAAAGTTCAAAGGCCAGCATCTGTGATGGTATGGGTGTGTGTTAGTACCCATGGCATGGGCAACTTACACATCTGTGATGGCACCATCAATCCTGAAAGGTGCATTGAGGTTTTGGCGCAACTCATGCTGCCATCCAAGCAATGTCTTTTTCAGGGACATCCCTGCTTATTTCAACAAGAAAATGCCACGCTACATTCTGCACGTGTTACAAGAGCATGGCTTTGTAGTAAAAGAGTGCGGGTACTAGACTGGCCAGCCTGCAGTCCAGACCTGTCACCCATTGAAAATGTGTGGCGCATTATGAAGCGCAAAATATGACAACAGAGACCCTGGACTGAACAACTGAAGTCGTACATCAAGCAAGAATGGGAAAGAATTCCATCTACAAAGCTTCAAGAATTAGTGTCCTCAGTTCCCAAACACTTATTGAGTGTTGTTAGAAGGAAAGGTGATGTAACACAGTGGTCACGGGCATTCAATGTTGGTCTTTGGCCTTGCCGCTTACATGTAGAAAGTTCTACAGATTCTCAGAAACATTGTCCTTAAACTGTTGGACTATTTTTTCACGCAGTTGTTCACAAAGTGGTGATCCACACCCCATCTTTGTTTGTGATGGCTGAGCCTTTTGGGGATGCTCCTTTTATACCCAATCTTGACACTCACCTGTTTCCAATTAACCTGTTCACCTGTTGAATGTTCCAAACAGGTGTTCATTGAGCATTCATCAACTTTCCCAGTCTTTTGTTGCCCCTGTCCCAGCTTTTTTGAAATGTGTTGCAGGCATCCATTTCAAAATGAGCAAATATTTGCACAAAAACAATAAAATTTATCAGTTTGAACATTAAATATCTTGCCTTTGTGGTGTATTCAATTGAATATAGGTTGAAGAGGATTTGCAAATCATTGTATTCTGTTTTTTTTACATTTTACACAATGTCCCAACTTCATTGGAATTGGGGTTGTACAAAGTTATCAGGGCACCCCCTATGTTTTAATCCATTGGAACGTTGATTTAAACATTAATCAGTAATCTTTAATCAATGATCATATATCAGTCTCAAATCATAAATCAATCTCATATCTAAAAATTGTAACTTTTGCGATATGATTGACCAGCACTGTTTCCACCTGAACACAATAAAACCACTGCAGGGATATTTATACACATTTATTTACAAATATACAAAAATTAAACAGGTTACTGGCATTTTTAAGGATATGGACAATGATTAAATAGTTTTATTATGGACACATTTTGTTACTCATGAGACGTGGAAAGCAAGCACTGAAATAACAAAGTTCAAGCAATTAAGTGAACAATCTGATGTAAATTTAGGAAATTATCAAACAAAACTATATGATGCCAGCTTGTACCACTGAACAAAACCCTGCTGGAACTTTGGTGAGTCACTTAGCTGGTTCTTGGAAGATGATGAACGATCAGTCTCGATCCCTGATGTGCCGGGTTCAGCCTGAGCTTACCTGGGTCTGGGGTTGAACTGCTGGTTTTCCCAGGTGATACCAGACGCAGTTTCAGTTTGGTTTGCTGGCATGTTACTATCAAAAGCTACCAAAAGTACTGAACTAACAGAGAATGTGAATAACAAAGAAGACCATGTGGTAGCTTTTAACTAACTGGAGCCTGTTGGGCATCAAGAAAACCAAGCGCTTGCAACAGAAGACCGGACAAGAGGAAGAGTGCCAAGAGCGAAAAAATGAAAGAGAAGCAAGAGAGAGTAAAACAAGAGATAAACAACCAGAGCAAGAAGAGAAGAGCAAGAGAGTGAACTGCTTTGTTCTGGAACTTTTAAAGTGGACTCTACGTCACTAAGCCCCACCCATTTGGTGTGTAATTTCACTTAGAGAAGGTCAGAGACTTCAGATGCACAGAGAGACATATGATTGAAAGACTTAGACATTAAATATATTATCACACACTTTGTTATTAGGTTTTCTTAAACTACCACAAATGA
Source organism: Thalassophryne amazonica (assembly GCF_902500255.1). Taxonomy (NCBI): domain Eukaryota; kingdom Metazoa; phylum Chordata; class Actinopteri; order Batrachoidiformes; family Batrachoididae; genus Thalassophryne; species Thalassophryne amazonica. The sequence goes on along the minus strand of NC_047113.1, from coordinate 96,621,900 downwards.
GACTTTTTCTGACTATAATTTACAGACCAAAATATTTCACCATTGGCAAAGCATTAATAAATCAAGAATCACATTTAATATACACCAAGCTATAAAATGAGACACGTCAGGTTAAATTGGATATATATACAAATAGTGTTTTTGTTTAATTTTGCACACTAGAAAAACATTGTAACTTTCACATGTGGATAAAATAATGTTCTTTGCACTGAAAAACAAATGCATTCTCCTCTAACACCCCCCCACACACACACTTGAATTTATCTGGGAAGTTTCTTGCCTTGATGTCTGGCAATTAAAATGTCTGAAAACTTACACTTCCTGGGACACCTTTGAAAAAAAAAACTGAATTATAGACAATGGATAACGCAGCTGGAATGTGGGGGTTCGGGTTAACCCTTCGGCCAGTTGAGCATTGTGTTCTTTATAATTTTCAGTTGTATAATTATTAAGATCCTATTATCTTACGTACAATGTGTATATGTTCACTAAAGCCCCTCTCTCAATCAATCAATAAAAACAATATTTATGTTTTAAGAATGAAAGTTGGGCCAATCAAGGAATATTTGTAGATCACCCTCTGTGCATTTGCAGGAATTAACGAGACACATGTAATTCCATTGAAAGTTAGCTTTGACGTAGTGAAAGTTAGTCTGTACGCTAACATCTTCAAAATGTCTTGCAAATTACATCAGAGGCATTTTCAGGTTACACAAACAGCATTTTCAGCTTTAGAAGTGTTTATTGCTCACTAGCTTTTACAAAATATATGACAAAGAGGTTAGATTTACACACAGTTTTGCAGCTAGCTACAAGCCTGTGATGTCACCATGCTAACATCCACAAAGTGGCTTGTAAATAAGTTCAGAGGTGTTATTATTTTCCAAAAACATTGTTTTCAGTTTTTGAAGTGTTTATTTCTTGCTAGCGTTTACATAATATATGAGAAACGTGTATATAAACACACAAAACAAAGCAATTGTGGAGAGGCCAGCCAATGACGTCAGAGTGCAGCTCTACACTGATTGCCTGTAATGTCCGCCACTCAAAAACAAAACAGAACAGATTGAAACAGAATATGACTTTTTAATCGCTTAAAGAAATAGGTCAAGGTCAGCCATCTTTGAACTTGTACAAGGTCTGTGTCCCAAGAATGTTTCCTGTAAATTTGAAGACTCTGGAAGTAATAGAACTGGACTTATGCTGAGCACAGACAGACCGATGCAAAGCCTTCACAATACCCAATGGTCATATTGTTGGCCTAGGGTAAAAACATTATTCTGAAGAGGCATATACAGTAAACTGTAGTTACATCAAATGGATGGTTGAGATATTTCAGTTATGCTCCTGACCTGGAAATTGGGGATGTACGAGGGTAGGCTGAAAAGTTCTAAGGCTCACTATAATGCAGTTAATGCATTACTCCTTCATGGGGAGCCTTAGAACTTTTCAGCCTACCCTCGTATAGATGTGACAGCTTGCTTTAGCTATCAGACTGTCAACACTAGATACAACAAACTAATTAGCATGAGTACAACCATGCTATCTGGTCTTACACATATGCTTCATTGTCCATTCTGTCCATGGTCTGGATGCTAGAGGATTTTCCAGACATATCCTGTATGGAGAACATTCATATATTTCAGTTGCAGGGGCAACTTAAATACTGGTGGGTGTTGTGGACAAGGACTGTCTCTGAGCTGGATTTGGCAGCTACAATCCACAATATCTTAGAGTGTGTGTTCTAGTTATAGAGGAATTGCACATCTCAGCATCCCTGGGAAAGCCTATGCCAGGGTATTAGAGAGGAGACTTAGACAGTTAGTGGAACCTCAGGTTCAGGAGAAGCAGTGCAGGATCCGTCCTGGCTGTGGAGCGGTGGACTAGCTCTTGACCCCCTCAAGGATATGAGAACTGTCTTGGGAGTATGACTCACCTGTGTACTTGATTTTTCTAGACTTGGAAAAGGCATATGACCGGGTCCCTCAAGGTGTCCTATGGGGGTGTTGTGGGAGTATGGGGGACCGGAACCACTACAATGCATGTTCTGGTCTCAATATGACCAAACGTCTGCATTCTCTACATCACATTGGACCAGTTCCTGGTGGGTGTTGTACACCACCAGGGAGCCCCTTGTCATCAACCATGTTTGTGATGTTCATGGAGAGGATTTCAAGGTGCAGTCAGGGAATGGAGGGTGTCCACTTTGGTAACCTCAGAGCATTTTTTGTTGATGATGTGGTTCTGTTGGCTTCATTAGATAGTGACCTCCAGTGTGCACTAGGCAGGTTTGAGGTAAAGTGGTAAGCAACTCTAATCTGTGTGTAGTATAACTACTATAGATGCATAGTAATATGTTCTTATACTTTTTGTTTCTTTAGTTAAAACAATCTAATGAATAAGATCAGTGAAAGGGTCCTTTAGGGTCAGTGCACAAGAACATCTTGTTGGAGGGCATAAGTATGAATGGATTAATATTATTGCTAAACCCCCAGTGGGATTGTCGTTTGTACTTTAAAAAGTTTCCATTCTGAAATACTTTCCATTATGTTTAAAAAGGGCCTCCATTCACCTGCTCTGAGCTGCTGTGGAATTATAGATATAAATGTTTACTGGTTATTGTCTTTATTACTATCTGCATATATGGCATATTCACTCATCTCCACATGAACTGGCAGAGCTTCCGCTTTGTGGTTATTGTGACCTTAAAAATCAATCCCTTCTAATTATGTTAGCAGGGTTTAGTAAGCTGCTGCTGTTCAAACTACAAATCTGATGGATCTGAAGAATGAGAAAGAAGAAAAAGCTTTTCTTGAGGGAATATATCATTCAGGCTCGGCTCTCATTTTCTTGAATGCAGCTTTGGGCAACAGCTGCCAAAACAGCCAGGTGTATTATATGCAGGCAGTCACACCTGACTGGATATCCAACCACTTCTGACACATGTAGAGGCTGTGCAGCACATTTTTAAAATGTTTAAAATCTAGTTGTCCAGAAATACAATTTCCCATGATTTCAGAGTGAAAACATTGCTTGTAAAAGCTGCATCTTTGCATTGTCAGAATGATAAAAAAAAACAAAAACACATATTAGCAATTGCTAATGGCCCATACATAAAATTCCTGCATTCTGGTGCAGTTTATATAACAAATAATTTAATCTCCTAATGTGGTGAGGGCAAATAGTAATTGCAACTTAGGAGCAGGTCTGAAATATTCAGAGGCTGAGTAAAGTATATTATCCTTGTCTTTATATTAGTCTTATGAGCCTATAGTTATTGAAGATTTTTTATTTCATCTTAACAGATTATTATGTCATAGTACTTAGTACAGAACACTCACCCTGGTATCACTTTTCAATTACATTTAGACAGTTTTAGGCATTACTTAGATTGTGTTTTAGTTTTGGCTATTCATTTATTTATTCTACAAACTGACTGATGTCTCGGTTTTTCTGGCAGCACGCACATCCACTCTGCAAGTCATAAAAATACAGTAGTTGCAGTTGTTATGATCAGTGAGGTTTAGTGTCGTGTGCAGGAGGACCTGGTTTAGCACATCTACAGCAGCACTCCACTATAAGGCTGGATGGAGAACACAGATGGTACACTGCACATAAATGAGTTCAGGATAAGAAACATATGAATATGAATTATTTATTGAATTAACAGCAAAGCATATAAAGGACAGACAAGATCTAATGAAGTCCTTAAAAGTAATAAAAATAAAAATGTGTGACTTAAAAGTCAGAATTCATACCAAAACACCAGTAACACAAGTAAGACACCTCCACAGTCTGATACACATATTCAATTTACCCTGAGCTTCACTTTCCATCCTTTGCTATTCTCAATGTCCATATCTATCACATAAGGTCTATAGAGTGCACAAACCTCACCTGAAGCTCTTTTGCTTTTGAAAAAATGCTCTGATATCCATCACTGCACTGCAGGCTTGGTTTGCCGTTTACTGCCAACAAATAAAAATACAAAATGAGTTTTATGATGTATGCCTTTTTAGCAGGAATTTACATTATTCACTTATCATGCTGTGCATTAAACTTTGTGGTAAAGTTTATTGTCTTAATTCTTAAATGCTTAGTTAAGGACCTTAACTAAGCATTTGAGGTCAGATCTGTGTACATGGTATTTGATGTAGGAGAGTGATTTGTTAATGGAAGCTACACAGATTGAAGGGCAGCACCATGTACGCTCAACAAAAATATAAACGCAACACTTTTGGTTTTGCTCCCATTTTGTACGAGATGAACTCAAAGATCTAAAAGTGTTGCGTTTATATTTTTGTTGAGTGTATATATATATATATTAGGGGTGGGCAAACATAAAAAATCTTAATCGCATTAACTCAATGACTTTCTGTGATTAATCATGATTAATCGCATGGTATATGTGAAACCCAAAAATGAATTCAAAAGCTGCTTGAAAGCACAGTTTTATTTGAAAATGTAAATTTCAACTGAAACACACTAATGAAATCAAATATAAAACCACTGGCAGGTCATTTGTTATCCTGTTTCATATCAAAATAACAATATTCATGTCCATGACTAAATGTACTAAAACAAATACATCACAATTGTACACATACCACAATTTGATATGTGTACAATTGTGATGTATTTGTTTTAGTATATTTAGATTTTGTTGTGATTTGGCACTTTATAAGCCGATTAACTGAATTGAAATTGAACATTTTATTGAGTCTTAAAGTAAATAAATATGAATTTGGTCACTGGATCCTTAAACTTTGTACATAATGAACTCTACATGGTGAATCCTTGATCTCTGGACATAAATAGGAATAAACAAAATCTGTAGTTTTTGTCAAAAGCATTTCCTTTCAGATATTGGCATGAATGTGTTTCCATATATCTGAGCTGAGCTCTTACAGCTGCTGTGCTTCACTTCAGGATGTAATTTGAAAAGAAAATACAGCACGTTTCATTTTGGGAGGAAAAAAAAACGTTTTAGTCGATTGTAGTTTCTTGTCTGTATTACATTTGGAAAGAGGTGTCATTTTATTTAAAGCGGCGATTCATTTTGAAGTTATTAATTCCGACCGGACTCTGTCTCAGCTGCGCAGCGTTTCGAGCTGTGTGAACGGAACGGAGGACGATTCTCGTTTCTTGACAGCAACAAGACAAGAGTCCCAGTTAGTGACTTTAATCCACACTAAAGTGCCTGACGATATTTTAATGGCTTTGCGAGGGGTTAAGAAGCGGCTTGCCGTTTCTGAAGAGCAGTGAATCAAAGAACCAACGAGCTACTGGATCGAAGCATTGCTTCAATGGTTCGTGGTTTCAAAGTGGAGCCGCGCTGCAGAAATAGTTTATTACAAACCAAAACCTGAATATCCGACTTTATTTGTACGTCCATATGACTCTGAAACTCGGAAAAATACGTATCATTTACGGACTATAGGTTGACATGAAAACCACCGAAAAGCTGTGTTCACCGCGGGGACACGTTCGGCTATTCGAGATTATTCAAGATTTTCAAGCTGCATCGGTCCAAACCGGTCTGGATCCGGGCCTGATCCTGTAGAACTTTGTACCGAAAATGTCCATTCAAAAGTTTGGCGTCTTTCTGCATTTTGTTTTGTTGTGCATTGCATAGCCTGTACTTTTCTCGATCCTCGTGTCATTTTCTGTGTGAACTCAGCTATCAGCAGGAAGCAGCAGCATAAGCTCGCCCCCGACTGACGCTTTCAAAATAAAAGGCAACGAGTAACAGTCATAAAAGGCTAAAAAAAACAAACAAACAAAAAAAACGCAGCATTAAGGGGAGGAACAAAATTGTCGGCGATAATGACCTCAATAATTAACGCAACAGTAGCCCTAATATATATATATATATATATATATATATATATATATATATATATATATATGAGGTCTGTTAGAAAAGTATTCAACCTTTTTATTTTTTGCAAAAACCATATGGATTTGAATCACGTGTGATTGCATCAGCCAAGCTTGAACCTTCGTGCGTATGTGTGAGTTTTTTCATGCCTGTCGGTTGCGTCATTCGCCTGTGAGCAGGCTTTGTGTGAGCAGTGGTCCACCCCTCTCATCGGATTTTTATTGCGAATAAATGTCTGAACGATTTGGAGCTTTGCTGCATCAAATTTTTCCAGAAACTGTGAGAGACCTCCAGGTGGACACCATTCAGAAAATTCATATGGCTTTCAGCGACGATTTTATGGGGATTACACAGATTAAGGAGTGCTCCAGCCAGTTTAAAGACCGCCCACAGCGGCTGAGAGCGCAGCACACTCCGAGCGCCGATCGACAGGCTGACACCCCGCTGAAACAACCAGATCATATCCAACGTGAAGGCTTTGTTGATCCGGGACGTCGTCTGACTTCCACAAAAAAAGGCATAAGGCATGGACATCAGCACTTTTTCAGCATATTCCACTGATACAGGAGTTTTCTTCACGGAAAGAGGAGCGGAGGGATGCGCCACCGTGCCGCTCATGGCGCGGCACAAAACCACCTCCGTGTTGGTCTCACAGGACGGCTTTCAGACAGTTTTCGGTGGCTTTTCAGTCGTGTGACTATCCGAGAAATTGTGCATGAGCTGGACATGCCCCAACATGTCCTGTGAGGCTTCATCACGGCATTGCTTTGCACCATGCGGCTCCGCGGCGACGTGCGGAATTCCTCCACTCCTCTTTCCATGACAGAAACTCCTGTAACAGTGGAATGTGCCATTCATTTCTAAACTGGACGCTGTGTTGATCCGGGACATCGTCTGACTAGCACAGAAATTGCGGAAGACATGGACATCAGCACTTTTTCGGCACATTGAGACAGACGTGCGGAGGAATTCCACGCGTCGGGACGTTTCCGCATGGCACAAAGCAACGCTGTGATGAAGCCTCACAGGACATGTTGGGGCATGTCCAGCTCATGCACAATTTCTCGGATATTCACACGACTGAAAAGCAACCGAAAGCCGTCTGAAAGCCATCCTGTGAGACCAACACGGAGGTGGTTTTATGCCACGCCATGAGCGGCACGGTGGCGCATCCCTCCGCTCCTCTTTCTGTGAAAAAAACTCCTGTATCAGTGGAATGTGCCGAAAAAGTGCTGATGTCCACGCCTTCTGCCTTTTTTGTGGAAGTCAGAAGACGTCCCGGATCAACAAAGCCTTCACGTTGGAAATGATCTGGTTGTTGCAGCGGGGTGTCAGCCTGTCGATCGGCGCTCGGAGCGCGCCACGCTCTCAGACGCTGTGGGCGGTCTTTAAACCGGCTGGAGCACTCCTTAATCTGTGTAATCCCCATAAAATCGTCGCTGAACGCCATATGAATTTTCTGAATGGTGTCCACCTGCAGGTCTCTCACAGTTTCTGGAAAAATTTGATGTAGCAAAGCTCCAAATCGTTCAGACATTTATTCGCAATAAAAATCCGACGAGAAGGGTGGACCACTGCTCACACAAAGCCTGCTTACAGGTGAATGACGCAACCCACCCGGAAGCGAACATTTGCAAACATCAAAAAAACGTTCATAGAATGTTTGTTTACTGTTCAGCAAGTTTGCGAACATTCATATAATGTTTGTGATGTTTGTCTAATGTCTGCATGGAAGCAAACATTAGACAAACGTAAGCAAACATTTTCAAAAATCAATCAAATGTTTATAGAATGTATGCTTAATGTTCAGTGTGTTTGCGAACATTCACATAATGTTCATGTAGTATGTGTAAAGCTTGCCTCTAAATAAAAGTATATATATTCTAAAATTTTGTAAAATTTCATATTACAAGAAAACATTAAATATCATTTACTGCCTACAGAAAGTTAATGTTGGACTACATTTAAATTATGTGTGTAATCATAGGTAGAATGAACAATAGGAAATTATTTAAACACTCTAGCTACCATGGTAAACAATAATTTGTCAATTTATGATTTATTCAGGCCTACTGAATATAGATTTTCAAGATTACTGTGATAAACTGACAGAGCTAACTCAGAAACATGTCTTGGGGCAACTTGCATAAACATGCACTCTTTTAGTTGGAATATTAATTTTTGCAAAATAATTTACGTAACTACAGACTGTGATTGTCAGCTACCAAAAAATATGTTTTTTTTATGGAAACAGATTGCAATGGCAGCTTATTATCCAGAAGTCCCACAGAACTGAGTTACATACATTTTGCCAAATTTTCTAAAAGCATATCTTTAGCATTTTTGGAAATAAGGAAAATACATTAAAGTTATTAAAAATTGATTTACAAAACGATGTTTTCAACATGCATGAGCAGGAAACATTGACATTTAAATAAAACAGCTCATAGACAAAAAAAACAAAACAAAACAAAAAACAAAACAAAACAAAAAAAAGCTTGCAGTGTTCTCCACCAAACAGTTGGTGGCAGTAGTGCACCGAGTTGGGTTAAAACCCGCTGTTTAACAAAGAAGAGAAGAAGAAGAACAGCTAACAGCTAACTAACAGCGCTGCATACTCTCCGTTCTCTTTTGGCAAATAAAAGTTTATGTTCAAGACGTTAATTTGCCTGTTCAGTCTCTATACTATGATTAAGAGACCACTGAGAGCAGAAGAGGAGAGTAACGCTGGAAGATCATCGACTGAATCACAGAAAACCAACACAAAGCTACCACGAGTTAGCAGCTAGCTTCAAATGCCGTGGCCTTCCTACAGTCATCACGACGCTGTGACTATCAAAAGACTTTAAGGTAATGGAACCTGATGTGAGCACAATCCCATTTTAGCCCGAAAAGACAGAACTTGCTTGAAGCTTGATTATGCCAGACATGGATTAATGGGAACCAAACCAACACATTTTTGACTAGCACGGAGCTAACGTTAGCCACAGAGAGGCACAGGCCTAATTCATATTTTGTCCATGTTTTAATTTATTCTGATATTAAGCCAGAAGCCTAAAGGTGTCAATAAGGTGTGTGGGCATCTCACTTCCAAGGACATGCAGGTTGGGTGAATTTGAAACTTTATAATTGTCCAGGTCACTTATAAAAGAGGTCTTGATCTCAAAGGGACTAATTTGGTTAAATAAATGCTAAATTTAAAATATACATAACTTTTTATGACCATGACTAAAATATATACTCTGTCTTTTCTTAGGTGTTGATGCAATTAAAGTTTAAGTAATGTCAGTGCCCAGAAAGAGACTTTATGAAGTTAAGTTTATGATAATATTTTCGGATTTGTCTCCCCAACAGCAACCACGCTGGCTGCCTTAAGAGTTGTTAAATCACTGAATCCTCCATCTGACCAGTGGGTTGAGTGTGTGCCTGCAGTTGATTCACATCAGCCTGATCCTTATCCTGAGGTTTGTATTATAATGGTTAAATAAGATTGTTCAGTGTCTTGTGCCAGTAGATTCTAAAAATTCACATTCAGCAAGCAAATATTCAAAATTTCTGACAAATATTCTGTTCTATTTGGGATATAATTTGAAAATACAGTAAAATCTGCCAGTAATGAAGTTGTGTATATACTAACTTTCCTTATTTAAAGAAATAATTTACAGGCCCTGTTACTTAATAAACATGTTTATTTATTGCTGATATAAAGTTACAGAATTCCTTTTATAAAAACTCAGTTTCTATGTCCCTTGCATAATGTTTCATTTGAATAGTGTGTGCATACTGTCTATGGTACCATACACTTGAAACAGAAGGACTTCTATGCTGTACTACTGAGGTTTACCACCTTATCTGGGGTGGAAAAAGTGATCTATCTAAACAAAAATTATTTTATTTATTTATTTTTGGAGATTCTTTTGGTCGGTAAATAGACCTGAAAAAGCATCAGAATTAGTGCTGAAACGATGAGTAGAGTAACTCAAATAATTCGATTACAAAAAATGATTGAGGCAAATTCTGTGCCTCGAAGCTTCGTTTAACGTTGTAGTACATATGCTAGGCCTGTGTGTGGTGCTGCAACGTCCGCAGAAAAAAAAAAAATGGCGAGCATAACAGCTAATCAAATTAGCAACGATAGCTACCGCTTTCCAACGTGAGAGTAAAAATAAAGCCTTTTAAGAGAAAGATGGTTCACGCTGATCATCTGAAATAGACTTACTGTGCATTTAAAGCAAAGCAGTGTGTTTGTCTATTTTTAAAAAACACACGGTCTGCTCTACGTGGAGGGACTATTGACCTGGCAGCTGGCTGCTGTCTCTCTGCCCAGTGTGAGGAGCTCTCAGACCGGGCAAGTCACAGCTCTGTCCCCGCAAACAGCAGAAGTCCACTCTTTCTTCTGTGTTTACCTCAGACTCACACTGAGTGTGTGACTTTTTAATTTTTGCGTTTTTGGGCAACACACACCACTTCACAAACACGGTAACTTAAATAAAATAATAATAATAAAAACCTGACTGCGATGTTGCATGTTCAGCCTCCAGCTGAAATGCATCTGCTGAAGAGAAAGAGGGATAGAAAAAATCACGCAGGGACCCAGTCCATCAACCTTTATTAAAAAAAAAAAAAAAAAACCTTAAATGGTTAATTTTTACAAATTGGAGAAAACAAAATAGAAGGCACATCCCATTGCCATTTCAGCAAATTGCCAACACTTTGGCGCAGTGACATTGTGTCATTGCTTATGGACAGCCCTGGACTATTGATGTTGTTTAAAATGCAAAAGTACTTTTTAATCGATTAATTGCCAGAATAATCGATAGAATACTTGACTACTAAAATAATCGATAGCTACAGCCCTAACCAGAATGCATTTGTGATTTCACATTTTTCTGGGGGACAACCACCAGACCCCGTCACGGCCTTGCCAAGATCTTTCAAGTTTTTTATTTATTTATTTTTTGTTTGTTTGTTTTCATGGCCCACTTTCATCACTCAGTTAGAGACAGGGGTGGTGGCCAAGTAGTTAATGCGCTTGGTTTCAGTGCAGAAGGTTCCGGGTTCAAATCCCACCCCTGCCACATTTCTCCACGTACTGTAGAGTTGCATCAGGAAGGGCATCCGGTGTAAAACCTGTGCCAATTCAACATGCAGAGCCACCTCATATTTGCTGTGGCGACCCCGAATGCAAACAAGGGAGCAGCCGAAGGGACTTCGTAAGCCTATAACTTCTTCTGGGTTGTGTGGGTGACTTGGTGGCTTTCCTCACTCTTCTTGCACAGTCACTCAGTTTTTCAGAACTGTCCATGCAGATTTACCATAGAGTGCCATATTGTTTGTATTTCTTCATAATTGATGTAAATAAAGTCCAAAACATTCAGTGGCAGCTTTACCCTCGGAGAGCCTCGTCCACAACTACCACAAAAGACAGGCAATACACGGTATTAAGAACAGGGGTATGTAAACTTTTGATCAGGTTCATTTGGGTAGTTTGTATTGTCATGATTTGAAAAGAGTAAACACTGTTGTTTGCCAGTAAATGGCTTCACCCAACCACGAACCATGAGCGAAAAAGTTTTTGTATTATCGTTCATATTCTCTGAAAAATGGCCAAAAAAAACTTTTGCCAGGGTATGTAAACTTTTGGCCCCACCTGTGTGTGTGTATATATACAACCCCTGGCAACTTTCTGGCTTTAAGAAACACTATAAGAAATCAAGAAAAAAAGATTGTGGCAGTCAGTAATGGTTACTTTTTTAGACCAAGCAGAGGAAAAAAATATGGAATCACTCAATTCTGAGGAAAGAATTATGGAATCACCCTGTAAATTTTCATCCCCAAAACTAACACCTGCATCATATCAGATCTGCTTGTTAGTCTGCATCTAAAAAGGAGTGAACACACCTTGGAGAGCTGTTGCACCAAGTGGACTGACATGAATCATGGCTCCAACACGAGAGATGTCAATTGAAACAAAGGAGAGGATTATCAAACTCTTAAAAGAGAGTAAATCATCACGCAATGTTGCAAAAGATGTTGGTTGTTCACAGTCAGCTGTGTCTAAACTCTGGACCAAATACAAACAACATGGGAAGGTTGTTAAAGGCAAACATACTGGTAGACCAAGGAAGACATCAAAGCGTCAAGACAGAAAACTTAAAGCAATATGTCTCAAAAATCGAAAAATGTACAACAAAACAAATGAGGAACGAATGGGAGGAAACTGGAGTCAACGTCTGTGACCGAACTGTAAGAAACCGCCTAAAGGAAATGGGATTTACATACAGAAAAGCTAAACGAAAGGCATCATTAACACCTAAACAGAAAAAAACAAGGTTACAATGGGCTAAGGAAAAGCAGTTGTGGACTGTGGATGACTGGATGAAAGTCATATTCAGTGATGAACCTCGAATCTGCATTGGGCAAGGTGATGATGCTGGAACTTTTGTTTGGTGCCTTTCCAATGAGATTTATAAAGATGACTGCCTGAAGAGAACATGTAAATTTCCACAGTCATTGATGATATGGAGCTGCATGTCAGGTAAAGGCACTGGGGAGATGGCTGTCATTACATCATCAATAAATGCACAAGTTTATGTTGATATTTTGGACAATTGAAAGGATGTTTGGGGATGATGAAATCATTTTTCAAGATGATAATGCATCTTGCCATAGAGCAAAAACTGCAAAAACATTCCTTGCAAAAAGACACATAGGGTCAATGTCATGGCATAGGGTCAATGTCAATGAGCAGATCTGATTTGATGCAGGTGTTAATTTGGGGGATGAAAATTTACAGGGTGATTCCATAATTCTTTCCTCAGAATTGAGTGATTCCATATTTTTTTCCTCTGCTTGGTCTAAAAAAGTAACCGTTACTGACTGCCACAATCTTTTTTTTTCTTGATTTCTTATAGTGTTTCTTAAAGCCAGAAAGTTGCCATTTGAAATGACTTTAGTTTTGTGTCATGTCTGTGATCTGCTTTTTTTCTACAAAATTAAACAACTGAATGAACATCCTCTGAGGCTGGTGATTCCATAATTTTTGCCAGGGGTTGTATATATATGTGTGTATATATATATATATATATATATATATATATATATATATATATTATACTTAACACTGGGATACCAATTAAGTAATTATTAAGAAGTCTGCTCATACGGCTGAGGGTATTTTATATGATATGAGGGTGTTTATATTCTATAATATCAAAGCTTACGGGCAGATTAGCAGCAGCATTTACATTGCATTGTACATGGAATATTTTTGATAAAATTTAATTTTCCAGAGAAACCTTTTCTCTGGGGATCAAACATAATTTAAATGAATAATTTTGTATTTTTGTATATTTTTTCATCATGTGAATTTCCTCAGGAAATTTGACTGTAATATGTTTGTGTTAAACTGTTCAGTTTCACTCTTAAAAATGGTGTATTCAATTGCATTGTTGTATCTGACTGTCATACTGAGTCTTCAAATCTATGTGATTAAAAACTTAGAATATTTTTTCATAGGAATTTTCTCAGGGAATTTATTGATAGTAATGTTTGTGTTAAAACTGTCTGCAGTTTTGCTCTTAAATATGATTTTTATTAATTGTATGTAGATGTCTAAAAGATTGTTGTAGTTTTTGTTTCAAGCGGTGATTTATGTTTAAGTTGAATTTATTTTTGCTCCTAAAATGTGTATTATCAGTTGTATGTAGATCAATAGATGATTTTTTTTTTTTTTTAGGTTTCATAATTATTTCTAGAAGATTTATTCTTGTGTCTGAACATTTTTTGGAGTAGCTTTACAAAAGAACTTTACAAAACTTTACAAAAGAAATCTTTTGTAAAGTTGAAAATTTTTCATTTTATGTGCTTTTTGAGCAATGATGTTTAATTCTGTAAAGATGAATTCCATCATTTAATCTGTTATCAGTTAAGTGATTTCAAAAGTTTCTGCAGTGTTGATTTTATATGTGAATTCCACATTGCAAGTCACTATTGGAATAAAACCTATTGAATTTTAAAACATTTATGAAGTTTGTTTTACTTAATTTTTTTGTTCTCAACAGGAACAATTACAAAAATTGTAGGTAATTTAGCAAGAACATTGCACGAACATCATATGAACAAAGAATGAGGACAGGTAATGTTCACATTCGAACATTCTACAAATGTTCATTTAATGTTCTGCTGCAACTTTTCATATGGTGTTTGTGAACATTTGTGAATGTTTGCATAATGTTCATTGAATGTTCGCATGCAAACATTACCTGTCCTCATTCTTTGTTCATATGATGTTCGTGCAGTGTTCATGCCATGTTTGCAAATGTTCTCATGCAAACGTTCAATGAACATTCAAAGAATGTTCGGTTTCCGGGTGGGAACCGACAGGCGTGAAAAAAGTCACGCATGCGCACGAAGGTTCAAGCTTGGCTGATGCAATCACATGTGATTCAAATCCATATGCTTTTTGCAAAAAATAAAAACGTTGGATACTTTTCTAGCAGCCCTCGTGTGTGTGTGTGTATGTGTATATATATATATAAACTATACATTCTATTTCTACCTCATTTTCATATTTTATTGTATTGTTACAAGTATTATTGTTTATCCTTGCACATGCTGTTTGATGCACATTTTCCTCTACTCGCACCCATCTTGTGTTTTTTAAGAGCTGAAGTAACGTGAATTTCTCCACTGTGAGATCAATAGTTTAATCTTATTTTATCTAACCCTTTAGGTTGCTCAGCTTTAATATAATAATATGCTTTTCCCCACCATATATTTTTTGTGCTTTTGTTCCTTTGTCCAGTCCTCTTCTAAAGTAAATTGTCTTGAGTTATGTGTCTAAGTAATATTTGTTAAAGATCTGTCCACCATTATCTAGCCTTCCTGTTGTTTTTGGGTCAATGCTGACCGATTTACAACTTAAAATACTCAGACATTTTGTGTTTTACACCTGACTGCCTCAAGGCCTCATGATATCCTCCACACTGTGCACTTGAACATATGATAATCACCGCTTTTATTGAATTGTGAGTGGTTTTGTCAGCCATGTTACACCTGTGGTGTTCCCAGTCAAAAGTGACCAACATAGGAAATGAATGGGAATCCAGATTATATTCATTGATCAAATGAGAAAACATCCCCATACACTCAAAGAAAATGTTAGTATAGCTCAAATTCAAGAGCGGTTACTGCATTAAAAAAAAGTCTGCTACATTTTCACATAATGAGTTGATAGCTAAATGTAATAAGCTGGTCCAGATGAAAATAAAGAAAATAGTCTTAGCTGAATAATAAATGGATTTTGAACAGATATTTCCGCCTTAACTCAACATCGAAGTGTAATCAGTTAATACACCTTAAAAATCTCAGTGAAAAATGTGTGTCCAACATGATCAGATGTGCCTTGTTACAGGAAGAATGTGAAGCACAACCCACCAAGTGAAATTAGCCAACTTCAAGGTTCAGTGAGTACACGTTTTGACTTATTTTCTTCATCTAACGTTTATCAGCTAGTAACTGTATCATGCACAGTCTATGGTATCAGCACAAAGTAAGACATTTTTACACAACACTGAATGCTTTTGCTCGGTTAGGGCCCTTCACATGTAACACGAAAGATGCAGAAACCGGAAGAAAATCTGTAAACCAAAAATGAAATGGGGAACCATGAAACAGTCCATCTGCTGTTGGGAGGGACGCATGGTCAGACAGGCATGCACGATACACCGTGCATGCCTGTGTACTTGCCTGCCGGCGAGTGTGCATGAACCCAGTGAAAGCAGCTGGAACGTGTTACACCACATCGCACTGCTGTTGTGGAGACAAAGAAACAAAAAAGCAGCTGGAGCGTCTTGCACCACATCACACCTCTGCTGTGGAGAAAAAAAAAAACACACCATAAAAAATACCGCAATTTATTGAATCTCCCTCATAATACTATGAATTATCTGTTTCTCTGTAGATGACCCATGGTCACAGATGTACAGACATGACATGAATGAAGCAGTGCACTCTTATGTCCACATCTGCTGGTCTGGCGTGTCCAGTTGCCCCCGTGTGTGTGTGTCCAGCCCAACATGCGCATCCTGTGAGCAGCATGCCGCAGGACACGTATGTGGCACAGAGCTCATGTGGGTGACGTGACATTCAGATCACCCGCTGCATCTTCACATGATCTGATGGTCTGTTTCACCTGGGACAGCCTGCCAATGCGCACGCTGTGCGCTCACTCACTACAGCTCATTGCAAAAACAACATATGTTTTTATTTTTTTCCACGTGAGGACAGCATGCAGACACTTGTGTCATAGTGGACAGTTGTGAGGTCATGGCCTTCAAAACACAGTACATGTTTCCCAGCTGTGATGTCCAGGACCAGAGATCTCAACAGCCGCTGCTGTTGGTGACCACGTCCCCTGTCTGTTCAGCGCAGTGACCTCACCGTACTGTGTGCGCTCAGACTTGGCTGGCTGCTCCCCATTTGTACATACATATGCCATACATACACCTCCCTCCCCGTCACCACATGTGTTGCGGGGGGGGGGGGGGGGGGGGTGAATGTTGCAGAAATGGCATGGAGATGGTCCTTTACAAGCTTTTGTTTTTTTTTTTCTTGCTTTTCCATCTTAAAAAAATGAAAACAGCAAAATAAAATTGACTGTAATGCTAATGTGGCATGAGTGGTAGGCACTGCAGCCTTCTGAGCTGATCAAACAGGTTTAAACAGAACCTTCACTAGTTTTTAAAATGAAGTAGTTCTGTAAAATTTACAAATTTGAAACACTAAGGTAGACAGATCTTTCATATGGGATGTTGATATGTAGTGGTCATTAACAGCTCCTCATTTGTTTGACTTAATCCTCAATCAGACTTAAACCTTAAATTACAAATTGTCATGCTCGGCCTGGGTCTAGGCCTTAATTCTTATTTTGCCTCTCCCTTTGGCTCACTTCCTGCCCCAGCTTTGATTTATTATTTTTTCATCATGTGGTTATTTTGTGTTCTAGTTTTGCTGTTACTTTGTTTTGTTACTTTTCTTACTTGTGCCATTGTCCAATTATGTTCTAGTTTTGTTCTGCTGGTTTATGTTTGCATTATTGATCATTGTTTATCACTTGTTTATTTTGCTTTTCTCATTTGTATTATCAGTTATGCTTTATGTCGAGTTTTGCTTTGTTTTCATGTAGATTGTTTTTCTTATAGCCTGTTTACCACCTAGTTTTCATAATTTAGTTTTGCTTAAGTATTTATGTTCCATTTTCAGTTCTCATGTTCATGCCCAGTTCTTGATTATGTTATTCTGCCCTCAGCTTTTATTTTACTTTTGTTCATAGTTCTCCATTTCCCTAGCGCCCAATTAATTATGTTCACTCCATGCCCTGCACCTGCCGTTATGTTTTTCCCTCACTTTGATTCAGTCTATTTTGTTTCCATTCACTCACGGTCTTGCACCAGCTCACGTATCTTTGTCTATTACATCACTCCACTTTGCGCACTCCCTTCCTCACTATCTTGCCCCATCCATACTCTTTGTTCAATGGTCATGCCCCCTTTCTAGATCCTTCTCCTCATGTGTACCTTGTTAACTCCTGCCTATTTACTCTCCTCCCGGCCACCACACATTTGCCAGTTTGCTGTCGCTTTGTGCACGCATCGCAGCCTTTGTATTTTGTCCTGATTTCTTGCTTCACCATGTATCGTGTTTTGCTCTGTACTCCTCGACCACGCCTTTTGCTTCATCCCTGACAACTGTTTGCTTGTGCCTCTGACCCCCTGCTGTACCATGACTGTGTTTATGCCCGATCCTGTTTGTACCTCCGCTCTGCTGCTTGATTGCCTGTGCACCAAACCTAAGCCTAGAATAAAGACGAAGATTTCTTTTACACCAAAGCCTTGTTTTGGAGTCTGTAATGTGGCTCCAGCCGCTACGGTTGTCGGGCAGCCGCCCACCTTGATACAAATGGTATTCTGTTATCTGTACTTTTTTCTATTGTTGTAATTTTACTTTTCTTACATTATGTTTCAATGGAAAAAAAGTAATAGGATAAATAAATGAATGCCATAGAGATAAATGTAATAGGTTTGTTGAACTAAAAGCAGCTGCATGGATGCTCAGATTTGCTGTGGTCCTTTTATGACAAAAAGAAGAAATAAAATGTCACAGTGTAATGTGAAAGTACTGAGTAGAGACAGGATTACCAGTGTAGTTCCTTTCTCCATGCAAGTTAATTTCGCAAAGGTGACAAAGTGCTATTATCATAGGCAATTATCAGTGTCAATATTTCTCCTCTGATACATGTTTAGAAGTTGAAAGATGGTGATGATAGATGTATTCTGTAAATCAAACTGAAGTGGTGTGGATTCTCTTACAGATGCGCTCCAATGTCTCATCAAGCCAAACTTAGGATCATGATTCAGGACCATGATGTTCGCAGACTTACCTCATAGCATCCCTGAGACTGTAGGTGAACTTGAGTCCATGGTTAGAGACACATTTGAGCTTCAACAGAACATTACTTTGCATTACAAGGATGCTGATGTCAGGAACTGTGATGACGTGGCACGGCAGGCAGGCGGACACATCTGTAGACTCACGGCTCAGAGGTGGGATTTAGAAAAAGGTTTAATCAAAACAGAATTAGGGTTGGATACATAAGGCATGGAAGTAAGAAAAGACAAAAAATTTTGAATGATGAAAAAAAAATTCATAAGAAAACCTGAAGGTTCAGCTATACAATTTGACAGAAGGTCTGAGATCTGAGATGCAAGTCTAGATTTGATGCTTTGGTGAAAGGAAGTCCTCCTCTATACCACCTTATCATGAACCTGTATAACTGGGGATACATGCACTGTGCACAATTTCTCCAAACAGCCACAGAAGAATATAATGTCTTCTGGGTTGTCTGGCTGTCTTATTGGATTGGTTCCGACCTATTTACCCAGCTTACTTCAGTGATTGGAAAACCATTATGCTCTGCACTCGAATGACATGTTAGGTTTCCGTGTACCGAGTGTCCGCAAGGAAACGGAAAGAAAGGCTTCAGTTTGTCTGATTCCACTGACTAGAATGTCCTGTCTGTCCACTCTGTTTTAAGAGATCACAAATGCAATTCTTTAGCACAATGCCTGTCTTTGAAAGCTCTAGCCTTGTGACCAGAGTATCCGCCTCCTATGCCGGAGATTGCGAGTTCACATTTTGAGGGTAGTGAGTGGGTGGAGTCAAAACAACAACACAATGCAATGGAACAGTAACTACATTGGTGCTGTGATCAAGTTTAGGTGGATGAGTGTGACAGAGGCCAGCAGGAGTTGCTGTGCAATAGCAGTCAGTAAAACCTCATTCCCAAACAGCTAATAGAACTCTCTGTCCACCTGACCAGGTTTTACCCTTCTGGCTGAAGCATCTGCCTGCCATGCCAGAGATCATGGGCTTGAGTCCTGAGAGGAGCAGTCAACGCAATGCAGAAGCGAGAGTACAGCCACTAAATTGGTGTTGTGACCCAGAAGGAATTGAGGTTTAGGTGGTGAGTGTGATGGAGGCCAGTAGGAGTTGCTGTGCAATACTCAGTAAACCTAACTCACATCATCAGTTTGCATCCCGAGTGGTACAAGTCGGAAGAGTCAAAACAACAACACAATGCAGAGGAATAGCCGCTACATAAGCAAAGGTTATGTATGAGTCAAAGCACAAACAGTATTCTGGATCATCTGGGGACCTCTAATGCTTTTATGTGAGAAACCTGAAAACAAAGCATTACAAGTACCAATTCTGGATAATACAAAAGCATGGATCAATACCTCTGCATTAGCCAAAGACAAAACTGGACAGTTTGTTTTTTTTTTCCAATATTTTGCAAATACAAAAGTGCTCCTCATGTCACCTCTTCAATATGTGCATCAAATGATAGAGACTCTACAAAAATGACACCAAGATTCCTGACAGTCTCACTCTGCTGAGTAAAACCATCACCCATTGAAATAGTAAATTGCTGAAATAGGTTTTTCAAGTTTGGTGGCCCATTGCCCATCATCTCTGTGTTGTTTGAGTTGAGAAGTAGACATTTAGTTGACATCCAAATCCTCACTGGGCCAATGGGCCATCAACCAAAACGTGAGGGACACCATGCTTAACAGTGGCAAATTCAGATGCCACAATGTTGAAGACAACACAGTGGGATTGACCAAATGAACATGACATCACCCGGATGAACACTGTACCATCCATCCATCCAGCCATTTTCTTCCGCTTTATCCGGAGTCGGGTCGCGGGGGCAGCAGCTCAAGCAAAGCTGCCCAGACCTCCCGATCCACACACACCTCCTCTAGCTCCTCCGGGGGAACCCCAAGGCGTTCCCAAGCCAGCCGAGAGATGTAGTCCCTCCAGCGTGTCCTGGGTCTTCCCCGGGGCCTCCTCCCAGTGGGACGTGCCCGGAACACCTCTCCAGCGAGGTGTCCAGGGAGCATCCGGAAAAGATGCCCGAGCCACCTCAACTGACTCCTTTCGACATGGAGGAGCAGCGGCTCGACTCCGAGCTCCTCCCGAGTGACCGAGGTCCTCACCCTATCTCTAAGGGAGCACCCAGCCACCCTGTGGAGGAAACTCATCCCAGCCGCTTGTACTCGCAATCTCGTTCTTTTGGTCATGAGCCAAATCTCATGACCATAGGTGAGGATCGGAATGTAGATTGATCGGTAAATCGAGAGCTTTGCCCCCCTACTCAGCTCTCTCTTCACCACAACGGTCCGATACAGCGACCGCATCACTGCAGATGCTGCACCGATCCGTCTGACAAAATAACTGTCAAGCCTGATCAAATGCAGCATGGAGGTCCATCAACAATCAGTTATGCAGGATTTGAGTACATGTTAATTAATAAATTGTTCACCACCTTAGTGAGGGCAGTTTCAACAGTGTGAACACTGAATGCTGACTGCAACCACCTAAAATACATTGTTTTCAGAAAAAAAAATCAATATCTGATTTGAACCACTTTCTCTAATTTTTTGATAAAATGACAAATTAAGAAATATGTATATATTATGTCAAACTCTCGGAGTCCAGGCTCAGTTTCTTAAGAGGATGCACAGCTGAATCAGAATATCCTTTATTCGCCAAGTGTCTTTGAAGAAAACAAGGAATTTGACTCTGGTTTGAACTGCACGCTCTCTGTACAAGCATGTGTAAATATGCACTAAACATTAAATAATTCAGAAGAAAAATGTGCAAATAAAATGTGCAATATTACTCTTCATTTCCAAAATCCTTGAAACAACAGTTGCCTCTCAGCTTCACTCTCACCTAGCCCACAGTAATCTTTATGAATAGTTCCAGTCTGGTTTACGCCCACTCCATAGCAATGAAACAGCACTCAATAAAATCATGAATGTTCTCCTTATGGCAGCTGATTCTGGACTCCTCTGTTGTGTGTTGGGGGGTTTGGCTGGACATTTGGGTGCTGTTTTCTTTTCTTTGCTCTCCAGGTGGTATGCAAACTGTTTTTTTCTGTGGAAAATCCTCACCATCCTCATCCTCCTTGACTTTTGATACCATCTGTCATTCCACTCTCCTCAATAGGTTATCTTCCATTGGCAGAACTCACACTCTATTAGACTGGTTTACATCCTACCTCTCTGGCCGCACTCAGTTCACACAACTCAAGTCCTTTAAATCCATGCCCCCCCCCCCCCCCCCCCCCGTCACTACAGGGGTGCCACAGGACTCTGTCCTGGGGCCACTCCTCTTCATCATCTACCTTCTTCACCTTGCCAATATCTTCAAAAAATTTAACATTCATTTGCACTGTTATGCTGATGACACCCAGCTCAATCTTACCACTAAACCAGTGGTGTCCAAAGTGTTCCAGAAAGGGCTGAAAGGGTGCAGGGTTTCCTTGCAGCCACTGACTCAAACAGGTGATTTCACTAATTAGCATCACTTTGAGCAGGTGGGATGAGTTCATAGTTCTTTGGGACTGGAATAACAGTGGAGTATTTGAAGCAGGAAGGAACCTCCCGCAGCTCCAGAGGTCTGTTGAAAATCCTGAAGATGGGGGCCTGTTGGTCAATGCAGGCTCTCAGACATGAGGGAGGGACACCATCAGGTCCTACAGTCTTCTTGATGGTTTGTCTGAGAAATTGATGGCATACATCATCTTCACAGATTGTTAGTGTAGGTGGGGTTACAGAGGGGAGAGGCAAGGTGTCCATGGGGGCAGCTAGTTCATTGTTGTTGGGGTGGGTGAGGGGTGTGAGAAGGTCTCAGCCAGTCAAGCATTCTCCACAGGGTGGGGGGATGTCCTCCTGTAGTTGGTGGCATGGTGAAGACCTCTCCACACTGTCGCAGGATCACTGACAGAATTGTTTTTTCATCCTATCAGAGTAGCTTCACTTTTCTACTCTGATGTCCTTTGAGAGTGTGTTTTTGGCCTTCTTGTACAGGTGCCTGTCACCACTTCAGTAGGCCTCATCCTTGGCCTGACAGAGCTGCCTCCATTTCACAGTAAACCAAGGTTTGTTGTTGTTTATGTGCAGAAAGTTTTGGTCTGCACACACAGGTCCTCAAAAAACTGTTGTAAGATGTCATAGTGTCACAAGGTCCATGAATGTCTGTGGATGCAGCTTCAAAGATGTTCTAGTCTATGCAATCAAAACAAGCCTGTAGCTCCTGCATTGACTCATCCATCCACTTCTTTACCGTCTTCACTACAGGCTTTGCAGATTTTCATTTCTGCCTGTAGGTAGGAATGACATGGATCAGACAGTGATCAGAGAGTCTGAAAGCTGCACAGGGAACAGAGCAATAGGCATCCTTTATTGTGGTGTAGCAGTGGTCAAGAATGTTTGCGTCCCTGGTGGGACACATGATGTGCTGTCTGTAATTACGGAATTCGTGGCTGAGATTTACTCTGATGAAATCCCCCAGAATGATAAGCAGGGAGTATGGATACTTCCTCTTCACATCTGTGATCTGGTCATCGAGCTGCTGTAGTGCCTCCATTATGCACGCCTGAGGTGGGATATAAACACTGACCAGCAGAAACAAGGAAAGTCCCATGATGAACAGACCGGCCGACAGTTTATGAAGATCTTTCCCAGCTGCGGGCTGCACTGTTACACTGTGACATCTGTACACCAACCTTCATTTGTGTAAAAGCATATTCCACGTCCTCTCTTCTTCCCAGAGAGTTCCATTATGCAGTCCGCGCACAGCAGCCGGAAGCTGGGCAGATGCAAAGTGCTGTCAGGGATATGTTCAATGAGCCAGGTTTCAGTGAAACACAATGGAGCAGATCTGACAAAGTCTGAGTTTTTCCTGTTGAGGAGCAGCAATTCATCCATCTTGTTTGACAGAAAGTGTACATTTGCGAGCTGAATGGATGGGACTGCGGTGTATAGCTCTGCTGCCTCAGTTTCATGAGCACACCCGCTCGCCTCCCTCGCTGGCGTCTCCTGTAAACTCCATACAGAGCTGCTGCTCCTCCATCCAAAACATCTGTAATTGTCCCTCATTCAGTGGAGACCAGCGAAAAAATTCCAACGGATGACAGTCCAATATTTATGAGGTCTTCCCTGGTGTAACAGACCAAAGAAGAAAAAACACAAAACGCACAAAGCAGGAGAGAGTGCAGTACCAAGGCTACCATCTGCGGCACCATATTGAAAATCCCATTCTAATGCTGACTTAAAAGTGCCTGGAAATACTCCAGCGGCATGACAGATCAACAATGTTATGAAAACCAAGCTTCAAAATGTGCCAGCAAGTTTTAGACCAACACACCCATGATCACATAAATGAGCAGTTCGCTGGGTGGCAGACAATAAATAAGTTAACTGTACTATTTCATTAAAAACAATCTGAGCAAACATTCTGTTGCTCTCTACATTCATGTACCTTTGTTTGTTGCACTCTGCAGGCTAATGGAAATAAAGAATGAGGTGAGTGCATACTTTTTAAAATAATGGAATATCTGTCAAAGAGTATAAAATTGTCTACATGATTGTAGCAGAAAATCACTCAACTGAACATATTTACAGTTTTGTAGAGCTGGATAAGAAATTCACCTGCTGCTGAAGGAAAAATAAAATTGAGGTATTTATACACCTTTATGTAGTCACCTTACAGTGACTTTTAGCCTTCGGATACTGTTGTATTAATGCTCTGCACCCATGTTGTCATGTTAACATAAAGCACAATACAAAGTGTTGAAACCCTAAAATGCCTCTCAAAATGATGTCTGTGGGCACATGTGCTGCCATCTGAAGACGATGCCAGTTTTTTCAAACAAAACATTTCCTTCTTATTTCTAACAGGTTTAGTCCCATTTCATATATAATCTTCTCACTGCTGTTTTCTTTCCTCTGTATGACAAAAACCTACTTAAAAACATTCCTTTGAACCCTTTCTGTGGATATGTCAGTATTTTAAAGCTGCCCATCCTTGCATGTGGTGATTCAGATTGGATTTCTCTTGAACTGCAGATGTACTTGACTGCAGACTAAACAGTGCCTGTGAAGCAAATGTGAAAAGAAGTGCCTGCGGAGTGTTCAGAAGCCATGGAGAGCAACAGTGGTGTCTGTCAGGATGAAAACCATTTGACTGTTTTCCATTCAGAGACACATATCCATTTTCTCTTTAGTTCATAACAGTGTGTGTAAGTTAAAATATGAGGAGATGAGATAGAAGAAATGCTATGGAAGGTAGCCCCACACTTTTAGCTGACTTTTGAAGACATATTAAAGACATTTTTGCATGCTAAAATACTGTTGACACAATTAAGATGGCTGAAACACTTTTTTAAAATTAATTAGACATAAATTTATAGTAAATATCTTTTTAACATCACGTCAGCTATTTCTTTCCTAATCATCTTCAATGTGAGTCAGTATTCTGCTCCTTATACAGCTATAATCTATGAACTTCATCAGCATCAAATGACATCTCCCCCAGCATCAGATGCGTCGGTTGCGTCAGACGCTTTGGGGGCATTCAACGCGTTGGATGCGGTAAGGGTGGGCGGAGATTCCTATGTCACTATCTGGCTTTTCCAAAGCCAGAAAAAGCAGAGCAAGCTCAATCTTGGATTTGTGTCTGCCAGAACCACAATAAAGCTGGAAAAAAAAAAAAAAAACTGCAGTAGAATGAGTCACCCATCACCCTGCTGGGAGAAGCTTGTTTCAGTATGTTTTCAGAGTGACACTGAGCTGAGGGAGGACTGATCAGATAGTATGATCCAACGGACACGACAGTGGGCAGAGCCACACAGAGCAGCCGGGGTTCAGGCTACATTCCTGGGCAGGGCGAGAAAACACAGCCGGGGTGATGGAGCAGAGCCACTCAAGCTGAAATTCCTCACTTTTGGATATATACAAACACCAAGTTCAACCAGCTTAGTTCTGCAAATTTGTCTGAAATTAGAATAATTTAAAAACAAAATGTGATGTTACTGCACTGCTGAAGATTTAATATTTGGCTAACATTAGCTTAGCCTTTTAGCTGCAATCACAGTTGAGCTGAGTGAATGTTTTAATTTGTAAATGGTTCAGTCTATTTTTATTTTTACCAAATAAAGCTACACTTTTTTAAGCTGTTGCTTCTATGGCAATAACAAAAAAGATTATTTTAAATAACTTACATTTTTTACAGTTTCATGTTTCTTCATATTTTAAGAAATACGAGGTCTATTACAAAAGTATCCGACCTTATTATTTTTTTCAAAAACCATATGGATTTGAATCACGTGATTACATCAGACATGCTTGAACCCTCGTGGGCATGCAAGAGTTTTTTCATGCCTGTCGGTTACGTCATTCACCTGTGGGCAGTCTTTGAGTGAGGAGTGGCCCACCCTCTCATCGATTTTTTTCATTGTTTAGGAATGGCTCAGAGACTGCTGCTTTGTTTGATCAAAATTTTTTCAAAACTGTAAGGCACAACTGAGTGGACACCATTCGATAAATTCAGCTGGTTTTCGGTAAAAATTTTAACGGCTGAGAGATTTTGGTCTGTAAGTGTCGCTTTAAGGACAGCCCACGGCGCCTGACGGCGATCTGCGCTTCGAGGCGGCAGCGTCTCACCGTTTCAAGTTGAAAACTTCCACATTTCAGGCTCTGTTGACCCAGGAAGTCGTCAGAGAACAGAGAACTTTCAGAAGAAGTCGGCATGAGAAGTTTATTCGGACATTCCATTGTTAACGGACATTTTGTAATGAAAGAACGTGCGGGCAGAGTCGCATGTCGGGCCGGACCCGACCGTGGGGGGTCGCGACAGGAAAAACACCTCCATTGGAAACCTTAACGGGCAAGTTGGAACATGCCCAAGCTGTTAAACAATTTCTCAGTTACTCACTTGTTGAAAGCCATCAAAAGCCGCCTGAATTTTACAAATGGTTTTCAACATGGAGGTGTTTTTTCTGTCGCGGCGCACACAGATTCGCCGAGTCATCATGGAAACGACTCGGCGAATTTGCGCGCATGTCTTTCATTAAAAAATGTCCTTAAACAGTGGAATGTCCACATAAAGTCCTCATGCCGGCCTCTTCTGAATCTTCTCTGTTCTCTCACGACGTCCTGGGTGAATTAAGCCTTAAATTAGGATGTTTTCAGGTTGAAACAGGCCGACGACAGTGCCTGGACGCGCTGCGCGACGTCCCGCTCCGTGGGAAGTCCTTACAGCGACAGAAACACCCCATAATCTCTCATCAGCCATTAAACGTTTCACCGAAAACCAGCTGAATTTCTCGAATAGTGTCCACTCGGATATTCCTCACAGGTCCAGAAAAAAGCAATGTGCGCCGTCTCGAGCAGCGTGTGAAACAAAGGAATTCAGCCAAGAGGGCTGGACCATGTCTCACTCAAGGCCTGCCCACAGGGAAATGACGTCACCGACACGCGTGAAAAACTCACGCATGCGCACGAGGGTTCAAGCATGATTGGTGTAATCGCACGTCATTCAAATCCATATAGTTAAAAAAAAATAAAAGTGTCGGTTTCTTATCTAATAGACCTCGTATATATATTTTTGCTTGTCCACATCATGAAGACAACCTCAATACAGACACACTTTAAAAATTTCACAATCTTCCTCGCTCGCCTCACGGCCCTGGAGGTATGCAGGTCCTGTGGGGATGGCAGATTGCAGTCGATCACCTTCTCTGCTGCGTGGATGATACCCTGCAGTCTGCTCCTGTCCTTAGCAGTGGCAGCAGCGTATCAAGACAGTGATGGAGGAGGAGATGATGGACTCAGTGATGGCAGTGTAGAAGTTCACCATCATTCTTTTTTGGCAGGTTGATCTTCCTCAGCTGCTGCAGAAAGTACACCCTCTGTTGTGCTGTCTTGATGAGAGAGCTGATGTTCAGCTGTCACTTGAGGTCCTGGGTGATGGTGATACCCAGGTAATGGAAGGACTCCACAATGGTAACTAGGGAGTCACACAGGGTGATGGGGTTGGCCAGGACTGGGTTCTTTCTGAAGTCAACAACCATCTGCACTGTCTTGAGGGCATTGAGTTCCAGGTTGTTCTGTCTGCACCAGGACACTAGGGGCCTTTTGTACAAAGACTTGCAAGGATTTCTTACTAAAAGATGGCGTATGCCAATACCCAGAAACTGGAATAAGCACAGAAATAAAAAGATGTATCAAAGTGTATGTAGGCATGGATCCATGCAAGTTCCCTTTGCACATCCCACTGAACATTGAACTGAACGCACATGCACACACACCAAACTCTGCACAGGCCACGTCCCCTATTTAAATAGTCAAATCCATGTAAATAGGCCCTTGGATTCCCGAACCCGTCACATCAGAAAACATGAACACAGAAAAGAAAACATATGGAGCATGAGCTACAGATGACTGGGAATTACGTGGAGACATGCACGGATAGTTTATTTACCCTGTCACATGGAATAAACTGTAAAAGAGTTAGTGGGAGTGTGTGTGTGTGAAGCCAGAACACTGTCAGCTCAGGGCAGCACACATACACAATGACGTTAAAACAGTTAGCGGCGGTGCGTTCATTGACAAATGTAGGGTGACAATCTAGGGGCCTGTTAAGAAGCTCTAGTTTCTTGATCAAGAAACAAAAAGAAAATCAGGAAAGTCAGTCAGGATAAATGAGTCATGGCTGAACCAGGACACCCAGCCACAATTTAGTTAGATTCATTTGCACATCACATGTGGTTTGAACACTGATGGAATGAACTTGTTCCCTATTGCCAAAAAAACAAATTTGATTACTTTAAGGAAACTGACTCTCACTGCGAATTGTACAGTAATGTTGGAATGTGATGTACATGGATGACATTCAGATGATTGCAGTCCACACAGCTGGCATGGCTCGACTCAAGGTTGACTGGTACACATGTGACCGGTCAGCCAGCTCCCACTGGAATGCCCCTGTTGCCAGGAAGCCCAGCATGGTCAGCACCTGTGTGGGCACAACTCCTGTGCGCACGTCCAGTAACAGTGGCCTTGGTAATCGAAATCCGTTTAAGAGCCAGTTAACGTCATTTGTAAAAAAATCCTTGTATTCCCTGAATACACGCCCATGTCGGATTGCACCATTTGCAAGTCCTCTAATGCAGCCACTGTTAGTGCCATTTTATGCATCACATTGTACATGCTTTTATATCCACCCATATAACTGCAAACGTGGTATTTTAATTGCTCTTCAGTGTGTTGCTGATGTGCACATCACTCTGATGACTTCATGTTTCCACACTACTCAGCATCACCTGTACGTATCAGCAGTGGAACAGTAGCTGTAGAAACATGCGTACGCCAGCCAGGATTTTTGTGTGATGCACCGCACATTTCCATGGTCATTTCACTTTTGATATATCTGAACATTGCCCTTAAGACAGATATATGCCACACTGCGGTGCGTATGCACGCTTTGTACATGAGGCCCCAGGTGATCGATGTCCTGTCTGTAGGCCAACTTGTCCCCATCAGAAATGAGTCTGATGAGGGTTATATCGTCCACGAACTTCAGGAGCTTTACAGACTCGTGACTGGAGGTGCAGCTGTTGGTTTACAGGGAGAAGAGTAGAGGGGAAACAATACAGCCTTGGGGGGATCCAGTGCTGATGGGCCATGTGTTGGAGACGTGCCCTCCCAGCTTCATATGCTGCCTCCTGTTGGACAGGAAGTCAGTGATTCACCTGCACATGGATTTAGGCATGCCAAGCTGAGAGAGTTGTCCTGCAGCACGGCCGGGTTGATCATATTGAAAGCAGAGCTGAAGTCCACAAACGTAGTCCTGGCATAAGGTTCTGGGAAGTCCAGATGCTGGGGGATGAAGTGGAGGGCAGTGTTGACAGCATCAACCACTGAACTGTTGGCTCTGTAGGCAAACTACGGGGATCCAGGTGAGGGTCAGATATGGCCTTGAAGTGTGTGAGGACAAGGCACTCGAAGGTCTTCATCACCACAACGGGCAACGGGTCTGTAGTCATTAAGTCCTGAAATTCATTGTTTTTTGAGGATGGTGATGATGGTGGAGGCTTTGAAGTGTGCTGGCACCTGGCATGTCTCCAGTGAGGTGTTGATTTGGTAAAAGTTAATATTGGTGTCATTTGTCCAAAGAATTCTGTTGTTGAACTGGGCAGGCTTTTCAGATGATTTCTGGCAAAGGCTAACAGGGCCTTCCTGTTACTTAGTCCTACCATGAGCTCTGTGAGGTCCTCACCCACATCTTCAACATGAGCCTCAGCCTGGGGGTGGTCCCCACCCTGTGGAAGACCCGGGACCCACTGCAGTTCGCCTACAGGCCCAACATCGGGGTTGATGATGCTGTTATCTACCTACTGCAACGAGTGCTCACCCACCTGGAGACCGGTGGGAGTGCTGTGAGAGTCATGTTCTTTGATTTCTCCAGCACTTTCAACACTATCAGACCGGCACTGCTGCGGGGGAAAGTGGAGGACGCAGGTGTGGATGGACACCTCGCTGCCTGGACCTACGTGCGGCTGCGTGGCTGTCAGTCTGAGGTGGTAAGTTGCAGCACCAGGGCCCCCCAGGGCACTGTCCTCTCGCCTTTCCTCTTCACCCTCTACACCTACACCTACAACACAGACAGCTGCCACCTCCAGACGTTCTCTGATGACTCTGTCATTGTGGGTCGTGTGTCTGAGAGGAACACGCTGGAGTACCGGTCGGTTATCACAGACTTCGTGGACTGGTGTGAGCACAACCACTTGTGTCTCAACACCAGAAAGACAAAGGAGATGGTGATCGACTTCAGGAGAAAACCACCACCTCAGCCACCGGTGAACATCCAGGGGGAGGACATAAAGAATGTGGACAGTCTCAAATACCTGGGTGTTCACCTCAACAGCAAACTAGACTGGACTCACAACACCGACGCCCTGAAAAAAGGTCAGAGTCGCCTCCACCTCCTGAGGAGACTGAAATCCTTTGGAGTGAGCAGGCGTTTTCTCGTTTTTAGACCTTCTGTAACTCTGTTGTAGCCTCAGCTCTCCACTATACTGTCGTCTGTTAGGCCCCGGGCAGCACAGAGCGGGTGAGAAAGAGACTGAACAAACTGGTCAGGAAGTCCAGCTCTGTCCTGGGCTGTTCCCTGGACTCTCTGGAGGAGGTGGCTGAGAGGAGGGTGTTAATCAAGTTCAAGTCCATCATGGACAACTTCTCTCACCCTCTGCACTGGACTGTAGTAGAGCTGACCAGCTCGTTCAGTGACAGACTGAGGCACCCTCAGTGCAAGAAGGAACAATACCGCAGGTCGTTCCTCCCTGCTGCTGTCAGATTGTACAATAACACTGTGAAATAACCACATGCAATAATATGTCCACAAATCACGTGCAATATCAATATGAATATGTTCACATATCATGTGCAGTAACAACTTGTTTGTCAAATCCCAGCACTAATGTCACCTTACCACACCTAAACTCCATTTCACATATTGGAAAGAAGATGCTCCTATCTCCTATGTCCCTTTCAATCCCAATCATGTTTATGTATATGTGTATGTGTATAGATATGTGTGTGCATATGGGTATGCGTGTATGGGTGTATATGTATGTGTATGTATGTATTATTATCATTGCTTATCTTGCACACGCTGTCTGATTAACATTTTTCTCTACTTGCACCCACCCTGTGTGTTTTCTTAAGAGCTGACGTAACGTGAATTTCTCGTCTGTGAGATCAATAAAGTTTATCTTATATTAAAAAAATTCAGCATTGTTGTTGATGTTCAGCATTGACATCAGCTGATTTGAGGAAAGTGGAACAGTATTTCCCTAATTCAAAGCCCAGGCATTTATTTTTTTTAAACCATGGTCAAACCCGGCACCTAAATGAGGCAGGCCTTTACTCGAGGCCAGCGATTATTAACAAAATTCTGCTTGCTGTCTGCACTGAAATATGGTGTTACATTTCACACATATCCATGGGTGGGGTGAACCAAAGACAACCACTTCAGGTTAAAGCCCTCTGCGAGGCTGCAAACCCTCTCCGTAGCCCAATCAAAATGAAGGAGACCGCAAGGGCTGTGACTGGTCACTTTTTTTGCTTTCTCTCCTTCCTCTCCCATTATATTTTTCTCCCATAATGTTTTTGTCATGCACACACTAATTACATTTTGATTATGGAAAAAAGAGCAACGTCCGCAAATATGACCAACTTTACAACACAGAGTCTAAAAACTAGAAAGACGCTGAAATGATCCGTAATTTATGGAGGGAATTTCCACGTACCATAACGTTGGTTTGGAGGTTGAACATTGCAAAAAGAAGTGGAGCTCATTGAGGGACAAAACTGTTCCTGTGTTAAATTGCATTATGACACCCTCCAATGCGACAGAGAATTTTAAAAGGGTCATGTGCATGTTGGCGTCATTGCATGGCCATGGAGTCATAATGACCACCAATTGTTTGCAAGCTGACTGAAGACTTTACTTGGGACTTGCAGATTGATGACTAGAGAATGACTTGACAGTGACTTTGTCCCACCTCTGCTTTGTACAGTTACTTTATACATTTCCTTCATGAGCAGCTTTATGCAGTTACTTTATTAGGAGCTACCAACAACTTGTAACTAACAAATAATGTAACTAATAAGGTAACTAGTAATCTAACGTGGTTACTCTTAAGACTGAGTAATCAGCAAAGTAACACTTTGAATTACTTTATTTCTTACATTCAGCAGCTGCCGACAAGTTGTCCAAAGCTACTAATGATGTAACTATAGAAAGTAACAGTAAAATATGTTTAAAGTAAGTAATAAAGTAACTTTTCAAAGCTACTATGGCAAACCTGATCACCAGTTATACAGCTTCATGATAAAGTAGTACAGAGGAGGATTTTCTTAAAAAGAAGACCTGAAAGATTAGCTACAAATTGCCAGAAGGTAAATCTGAGATGCAAGCTGAGATCTGATCTGTATTGGTGAAAGAAAATCATCTCCCCTACTCCACTATGAAATGAAGAGTGGTGATGCAAAATTTGCACTGTACACAAGTTCTCCAGTCACAGCCACAGAAGCCTATAACTTCTCATGTATTCTGTTCTCTGTGATGTCATCACAACCTGCCGCTTGATGAATATGTGGGATTTGTCATACGATTTTATGAGCATTGTGCTTAGTATGTTTACAATGCATGTAAAAATGAATACATAAATAAAATCCTAAATTTACACTTTTAAAAAAGTCTAAAAGTAATGTGCTATTACACCAATAAAAATGTTGAAGAAATGGTAGATGGTACGAGTTCCCTGGTGAACTCCCTTGAAGAGGAAGAGCGTCAGGAAAGGAGAGAAAATTTAGAAGGGATAAAAGTTAAGTCTTTTAGGTTGATTCAGTCTTTAATTGTTAAGAAGAGCAGAGAGGAGGTTTCTG
This sequence comes from Thalassophryne amazonica, assembly GCF_902500255.1. NCBI lineage: Eukaryota > Metazoa > Chordata > Actinopteri > Batrachoidiformes > Batrachoididae > Thalassophryne > Thalassophryne amazonica. The sequence continues at coordinate 96,589,155 of NC_047113.1, read as the reverse complement.
GAGATGCCGTTTTAATGGCAACATACTGAGAGAATTTCCATTTATACACCCAGGTCAAGGCAATGCAGTGGTTTACTGCACCCTCCATAATTCTTTTTGAAGTGGCAGCAGGTGAGGAATGGCAGTGATAGAACACTAGCAGAAAGAGAATTTAAAAAAAAACAAACAAAAATGCTTGTGCTGATGTGGCCTGTCACCACATTGTTCAAGAATATATACAGTAGGAGCTGATTTTGCAGGGCAGAAGACACCCTTTGCATAATGCAAGATGTAACCGATTCATATTGACAGATCCATGGACTGCACAGCTCAACTGATACAGATGTTTTATGAGTCAGCCTTTAGATGTGCCATAGAATGAATAGATAAGATAGATTTTGCTTTTCTGTTTTTCTTTTAAATGAATGAAATAAATATAAAAAAAAAAAAAAAAAAGATAGATAGATAGATTGTGGCCTCTGCTGAGAAGGTGATCGGCTGTAGCCTTCCATCTCTCCACGACCTACACGTCTCCAGGACTCTGGGCCGAGCAGGTCTGATCACAGCTGACCCTTCTCACCCTGCACACGGTCTGTTCAAACCACTCCCCTCGGGCAGGAGGCTACGGTCCATCCGGACCAGAACCTCCCGCCATAAAAACAGTTTCTTCCCCTCTGCCGTTAGACTCATGAACACCTCATAACTCAGTCACCTTAAGCTTAACTCTGTCACTTTATCATCTTATCACGGGTCACTTTAGACAATGTACTTTGGTTTTTAATTGCACTCCTCCCACTGCACTGTTTTTTCTGTTTCTCTGTTTTTCTGTTGCACACAACCTTTCATATTTCTTTTTTTTTATCTTAGATTTTATCTTATTTTGACACATATGTTATATTTTATCTTAGCATTTTATCTCTTCTTAATGTTGCACCATTGTACCGAAGCAAATTCCTAGTCTGTAAATCCTGTTCACTGGCAATGGCAATAAACTTCTTCTGATTCTGATTCTGAGATAGATAGATAGATAGATAGATAGATAGATAGATAGATAGATAGATAGATAGATAGATAGATAGAATGCCATATATACAAGTCGCGTTGTAAACAAATATTTACGAACTTCACTCATGTATTTCGGGTGTGATTTGTTATGATTAACTCAATACAAATGGTTGGCGTAAACTCCAGAAAATAATCCAAAAAGTTTTCAAAGTTTTCACAGCACTTCACTTTTTCCTTCTCCCCCTCATTGCTCAATTTAGATAGGCAGCCAGCTATAGGAAGAGTCCTGGTGAATGTGAACTTCTTCCATTCATGGATGATGGAGGCCACTGTGCTCACTGGGACCTTCAAAGCAGCCAAAATGTTTCTGTACCCTTCCCCAACTTTGTACCTCCAGATAATCCTGTCTCACAGGCCTACAGACTATTCCTTTGACTTCATTCTTGGTTTGTGCTCTGACATGCACTGTCAACTGCTGAACCTTATACTGTACTACTGAACTGGTTGTATACCTGGGTGGTTGCTATTCAGGACCCAAGGTAGATACGAAGTGTGATGGCTGCAGGGAGCCATCATACTGGCGTAAAGACATTTGGGACACGCCACACTCACATACCATTAATTTTGCTGGGGGGCTGACATGAGACACTAACGGCCATTTTAGCTTTCAACCACCTGGACTGCAGCTTGAAAGTGGTGTCCTGCACTCTACGTTTGCGCTGGCCTCGTGAATGGCCCACATTTTCTAAGTGCCCCGCGAGTGGTGTTGGATGTTCATGGGTGGCACCTGGATTCCGGCTGAGAGTGGGTCGAATCGGTACTTGCCCACCATTTGCCGTCATTTGGCCGCTGGTGTGATTCGACCCATGTTCAACGTGGCCAATGATTTTGTGCATGATTTTGCACAGCCCGATTTGTCTGACCTGCATACGCCATTCCGTGTGAATGTTGCAACCACGATCAGATGGAAGTGTGACCTCATCTAGGCCGCCATTCCAATGGGTTTCCGGTGTCAGCGACACGCAAATGTAGAGTGCCTGTGCTGTGGTCGAATGGATGCGGCAACTGCTGTACGGGGTGTTCAAGGTAACTCCAAATTTTCACGAGTACCATTTGAATCCTCCTTTATGTGCCATTCGGTCTCAATCATGTTATGTGTGAAGGGACCATGAGGAACGTTGGTTTCTCAGAATGCAAAAGATGGAGAACCACGCCCTCCTTTCTTTGGCTCAAAACATCTCCATCGCCCCTCGTACTACTGAAGTCAAACAGATCAATGAACATCATCATCATCATCATGGCTTAACTTCGCGAATAAAGATTAGGATAGAGGGGACTGTCCATGTCAAATACAGGCTTGTTGGTGATTAAAAGGAAGTCAGACCACACTCCATCTTCATGATGGTGAAATACCAAAATATCTTCAACCAGAATCCAGACTCTCACTGAAAGCTATAGGAAGCATTTAGAGGCTGTTATTTCTGCAAAAGGAGGATCTACTAAATATTGATGTATTTTTTTTTGTTGTTGTTGGGGTGCCCAAATTTATGCATCTGCCTAATTTTGTTTAAAGAATTATTGCACACTTTCTGTAAATCCTATGAATTTCATTTCACTTCTCAAATATCACTGTGTTTGTCTGCTATATGATATATTTAACTGAAATTGCTGATCCAAACAACCAATGATTTATAAAGGAAAATCATGGAAATCATCAGGGGTTCCCAAACATTTACATACAACTCGGTATATCTTTTCAAATCATGCCCAATCAACTTAATTTACCCCACTTGAACTCCACATAAGCTGTGGAAACAGTTAAGACAGAGTTAACTGAGTTTTTTTTTTTTTTTGGGGGGGGGGGATATTTATAAAAAAAGAGAGAGAGAGAGAAATTACATGTACTTAAGTATTCACGGCCTTTGCCATGAAGCTCAAAATTGAGCTTGGGTTATCCTGTTTTCACTGGTCATAAATGAGATGTTTCTGCAGCTTAACTCATTCGATGCCATTGACTCTAAAACGCGTCTTTTCCAATAGTAACGCCCCGCACCAAAGACGCGTCATCGAGCCACTTTCTTCTCTTTCCTTTTCTTGTGGTATGTTTGTTGTTGACATGGACATACGAGGGCTGTCCGTAAAGTATAGGTCCTTTTTATTTTTTTCAAAAACTATATGGATTTCATTCATATGTTTTTACGTCAGACATGCTTGAACCCTCGTGCGCATGCGTGAGTTTTTCCACGCCTGTCGGTGACGTCATTCGCCTGTGAGCACTCCTTATGGGAGGAGTCGTCCAGCCCCTCGTCGGAATTCCTTTGTCTGAGAAGTTGCTGAGAGACTGGCGCTTTGTTTGATCAAAATTTTTTCTAAACCTGTGAGACACATTGAAGTGGACATGGTTCGAAAAATTAAGCTGGTTTTCAGTGAAAATTTTAACAGCTGATGAGAGATTTTGAGGTGATTCTGTCGCTTTAAGGACTTCCCACGGTGCGAGACGTCGTGCAGCGCTCTCAGGCGGCGTCATCAGCCTGTTTCAAGCTTAAAACCTCCACATTTCAGGTTCTATTGATCCAGGACGTCGTGAGAGAACAGAGAAGTTTCAGAAGAAGTCGGTTTCAGCATTTTATCCGGATATTCCACTGTTAAAGGAGATTTTTTTAATGAAAGACGTGCGGGCGGATTGCAGCGTTGGCTCGCAGCCGCCGCGACGCTCCGTCACAGGAAAAACACCTCTGTTGGAAGCCTTAAGAACAAGTTGGAACATCTCCAGCTGATAAACAATTTCTCATATACTCACTCCACTGAAAGCCATCAAAAGCCAACTGGATTTTAACAAATGGTTATCAACACGGAGGTGTTTTTCCTGTGCCGCCGCGCCGCGTCGGCTGCGTCCCGACGCGCGGACCCGTCCGCACGTCTTTCATTAAAAAAATCTCCTTTAACAGTGGAATATCCGGATAAAATGCTGAAACCGACTTCTTCTGAAACGTCTCTGTTCTCTCACGACGTCCTGGATCAATAGAGCCTGAAATGTGGAGGTTTTAAGCTTGAAACAGGCTGATGACGCTGCCTGAGAGCGCTGAGCGACGTCTCGCACCGTGAAAAGTCCTTAAAGCGACAGAATCACCTCAAAATCTCTCATCAGCTGTTAAAATTTTCACTGAAAACCAGCTTAATTTTTTGAACCATGTCCACTTCGATGTGTCTCACAGGTTTAGAAAAAATTTTGATCAAACAAAGCGCCAGTCTCTCAGCAACTTCTCACACAAAGGAATTCCGACAAGGGGCTGGACGACTCCTCCCACAAGGAGTGCTCACAGGCGAATGACGTCACCGACAGGCGTGGAAAAACTCACGCATGCGCACGAGGGTTCAAGCATGTCTGACATAAAAACATATGAATGAAATCCATATAGTTTTTGAAAAAAATAAAAAGGACCTATACTTTACGGACAGACCTCGTAGAACTCAATTTTCTATGGGTCTTGAAAAAACACTCAAATGCTGAAGAAATCCTGGCACTGGGATGTTCTGAACTTTGAAAATGGCTGGCACTCAATGAGTTAATTGGAGTTGGTCTGTGGTAAATTCAGTTGTTTGGACATGATTTAGAGAGGTAAACACCTTTCTACATATAAGGTCCCACAGTTGACAGTGTATTTACTGATGAGACAAAGACTGAACTCTTTGGCTTGAGTGCTAGGTGACATGTTTGGAGGAAACCAGACACCATCCCTACAGTGAAGCATGGTAATGGCAGCATCATGCCAGGATGTTATTCAGCAGTAGGAACTGGGAGACTAGTCAGGTTGAGGGAAAGATGAATACAGCAATGTCCAGCGATATTCTGGACAAAAACCTGCTCCAGAGCGCTCTTCACCTCAGACTGGGGCGATGGTTCCTCTTTCAGTAGTACAGTGACCTGAAGCACACAGCCAAGATATTAAAGGAGTGGCTTCAGGACAACTCTGTGAATGTCTCTGAGTGGCCCAGCCAGAGCCCAGACCTGAATCTTGATTGAACATCTCTGGAGACATCTGAAAATGGCTGTTCACTGATGCTTCCCATCCAACCCGGTGGCACTTGAGAGGTGCTGCAACGAGGAAACGGCAAAACTACCCAAAGATAGGTGTGCTACATTTGTCGCATCATATTTTTAAGACTTGAGGCTGTAATTGCTGCCAAAGGTGCTTCAACAAAGTATTAATCAAACAGTGTGAATACTTATATTATTATATATTATATATCAATCAATCAATCAATCAATTTTTTTTTATATAGCGCCAAATCACAACAAACAGTTGCCCCAAGGCGCTTTATATTGTAAGGCAAGGCCATACAATAATTATGTAAAACCCCAACGGTCAAAACGACCCCCTGTGAGCAAGCACTTGGCTACAGTGGGAAGGAAAAACTCCCTTTTAACAGGAAGAAACCTCCAGCCGAACCAGGCTCAGGGAGGGGCGGTCTTCTGCTGGGACTGGTTGGGGCTGAGGGAGAGAACCAGGAAAAAGACATGCTGTGGAGGGGAGCAGAGATCGATCACTAATGATTAAATGCAGAGTGGTGCATACAGAGCAAAAAGAGAAAGAAACAGTGCATCATGGGAACCCCCCAGCAGTCTACGTCTATAGCAGCATAACTAAGGGATGGTTCAGGGTCACCTGATCCAGCCCTAACTATAAGCTTTAGCAAAAAGGAAAGTTTTAAGCCTAATCTTAAAAGTAGAGAGGGTGTCTGTCTCCCTGATCTGAATTGGGAGCTGGTTCCACAGGAGAGGAGCCTGAAAGCTGAAGGCTCTGCCTCCCATTCTACTCTTACAAACCCTAGGAACTACAAGTAACCCTGCAGTCTGAGAGCGAAGCGCTCTATTGGGGTGATATGGTACTACGAGGTCCCTAAGATAAGATGGGACCTGATTATTCAAAACCTTATAAGTAAGAAGAAGAATTTTAAATTCTATTCTAGAATTAACAGGAAGCCAATGAAGAGAGGCCAATATGGGTGAGATATGCTCTCTCCTTCTAGTCCCCGTCAGTACTCTAGCTGCAGCATTTTGAATTAACTGAAGGCTTTTTAGGGAACTTTTAGGACAACCTGATAATAATGAATTACAATAGTCCAGCCTAGAGGAAATAAATGCATGAATTAGTTTTTCAGCATCACTCTGAGACAAGACCTTTCTGATTTTAGAGATATTGCGTAAATGCAAAAAAGCAGTCCTACATATTTGTTTAATATGCGCTTTGAATGACATATCCTGATCAAAAATGACTCCAAGATTTCTCACAGTATTACTAGAGGTCAGGGTAATGCCATCCAGAGTAAGGATCTGGTTAGACACCATGTTTCTAAGATTTGTGGGGCCAAGTACAATAACTTCATTTTTATCTGAGTTTAAAAAGCAGGAAATTAGAGGTCATCCATGTCTTTATGTCTGTAAGACAATCCTGCAGTTTAGCTAATTGGTGTGTGTCCTCTGGCTTCATGGATAGATAAAGCTGGGTATCATCTGCGTAACAATGAAAATTTAAGCAATACCGTCTAATAATACTGCCTAAGGGAAGCATATATAAAGTGAATAAAATTGGTCCTAGCACAGAACCTGTGGAACTCCATAATTAACTTTAGTCTGTGAAGAAGATTCCCCATTTACATGAACAAATTGTAATCTATTAGACAAATATGATTCAAACCACCGCAGCGCAGTGCCTTTAATACCTATGGCATGCTCTAATCTCTGTAATAAAATTTTATGGTCAACAGTATCAAAAGCAGCACTGAGGTCTAACAGAACAAGCACAGAGATGAGTCCACTGTCCGAGGCCATAAGAAGATCATTTGTAACCTTCACTAATGCTGTTTCTGTACTATGATGAATTCTAAAACCTGACTGAAACTCTTCAAATAGACCATTCCTCTGCAGATGATCAGTTAGCTGTTTTACAACTACCCTTTCAAGAATTTTTGAGAGAAAAGGAAGGTTGGAGATTGGCCTATAATTAGCTAAGATAGCTGGGTCAAGTGATGGCTTTTTAAGTAATGGTTTAATTACTGCCACCTTAAAAGCCTGTGGTACATAGCCAACTACAAAGATAGATTGATCATATTTAAGATCGAAGCATTAAATAATGGTAGGGCTTCCTTGAGCAGCCTGGTAGGAATGGGGTCTAATAAACATGTTGATGGTTTGGATGAAGTAACTAATGAAAATAACTCAGACAGAACAATCGGAGAGAAAGAGTCTAACCAAATACCGGCATCACTGAAAGCAGCCAAAGATAACGATACGTCTTTGGGATGGTTATGAGTATTTTTTCTCTAATAGTTAAAATTTTGTTAGCAAAGAAAGTCATGAAGTCATTACTAGTTAAAGTTAATGGAATACTCAGCTCAATAGAGCTCTGACTCTTTGTCAGCCTGGCTACAGTGCTGAAAAGAAACCCGGGGTGTTCTTATTTTCTTCAATTAGTGATGAGTAGAAAGATGTCCTAGCTTTACGGAGGGCTTTTTTATAGAGCAACAGACTCTTTTTCCAGGCTAAGTGAAGATCTTCTAAATTAGTGAGACGCCATTTCCTCTCCAACTTACGGGTTATCTGCTTTAAGCTACGAGTTTGTGAGTTATACCATGGAGTCAGACACTTCTGATTTAAAGCTCTCTTTTTCAGAGGAGCTACAGCATCCAAAGTTGTCTTCAATGAGGATGTAAAACTATTGACGAGATACTCTATCTCCCTTACAGAGTTTAGGTAGCTACTCTGCACTGTGTTGTTATATGGCATTAGAGAACATAAAGAAGGAATCATATCCTTAAACCTAGTTACAGCGCTTTCTGAAAGACTTCTAGTGTAATGAAACTTATTCCCTACTGCTGGGTAGTCCATCAGAGTAAATGTAAATGTTATTAAGAAATGATCAGACAGAAGGGAGTTTTCAGGGAATACTGTTAAGTCTTCTATTTCCATACCATAAGTCAGAACAAGATCTAAGATATGATTAAAGTGGTGGGTGGACTCATTTACTTTTTGAGCAAAGCCAATAGAGTCTAATAATAGATTAAATGCAGTGTTGAGGCTGTCATTCTCAGCATCTGTGTGGATGTTAAAATCGCCCACTATAATTATCTTATCTGAGCTAAGCACTAAGTCAGACAAAAGGTCTGAAAATTCACAGAGAAACTCACAGTAACGACCAGGTGGACGATAGATAATAACAAATAAAACTGGTTTTTGGGACTTCCAATTTGGATGGACAAGACTAAGAGACAAGCTTTCAAATGAATTAAAGCTCTGTCTGGGTTTTGGATTAATTAATAAGCTGGAATGGAAGATTGCTGCTAATCCTCCGCCCCGGCCCGTGCTACGAGCATTCTGACAGTTAGTGTGACTCGGGGGTGTTGACTCATTTAAACTAACATATTCATCCTGCTGTAACCAGGTTTCTGTTAGGCAGAATAAATCATATGTTGATCAATTATTATATCATTTACCAACAGGGACTTAGAAGAGAGAGACCTAATGTTTAATAGACCACATTTAACTGTTTTAGTCTGTGGTGCAGTTGAAGGTGCTATATTATTTTTTCTTTTTGAATTTTTATGCTTAAATAGATTTTTGCTGGTTATTGGTAGTCTGGGAGCAGGCACCGTCTCTACGGGGATGGGGTAATAGGGGATGGCAGGGGGAGAGAAGCTGCAGAGAGGTGTGTAAGACTACAACTCTGCTTCCTGGTCCCAACCCTGGATAGTCACGGTTTGGAGGATTTAAGAAAATTGGCCAGATTTCTAGAAATGAGAGCTGCTCCATCCAAAGTGGGATGGATGCCGTCTCTCCTAACAAGACCAGGTTTTCCCCAGAAGCTTTGCCAATTATCTATGAAGCCCACCTCATTTTTTGGACACCACTCAGACAGCCAGCAATTCAAGGAGAACATGCGGCTAAACATGTCACTCCCGGTCCGATTGGGGAGGGGCCCAGAGAAAACTACTATATACACTTATAATAATTTTTAGTTGTTTTCTTTAATAAATTTGCAAACATTTCAAAAAATCTTTATTATGTTGTCACTAGCTGGGGTACCCGGCATTGCCCAGGTTAACCTGTTTAAGATAGAATCTACAAAATATTCCAAAGTTTATATTTTGTCATAATTGTAGACAGTGGCGGCTGGTGAAAAACAGTCTTGGTGGGGCTGCTGTGCCAATAGATTCCCTTGCCTTGTCCAGTACAGGCATTCAAGTGAACAGTCAGAAAATTACTACAATTCCAGAATAATCATTTCATGTCCTTCTCAAACTCAGCAGTTTTACAGATCAAGTTAACCATTTAC